>NC_056728.1:80632453-80932453 GCF_019279795.1 Protopterus annectens
TAAGCACCTGCAATTGCAAGACTCAAACTATGTTCTGAATTTTAGGCACTAAAAGTATACAGTTCCATAGTCAAAAAAAAAAAAACTTTTGCTTTAGGTTTGCCATAAACCAGACATGTTTACACACATGGAACCCTTCCAGCAAGCCTCTTTCAATGTTCTATTGATTTGAAACTGCTGATCAATGCACTTTCTGATTATAGTTACTTGTATGTACACACAGACAGGTCTGGATGCTCAGTCAATATCTGCTGTTTACTCTGCTGGGGTCACAAAGGTCAGTGAGCTCTGTAGGAGCTCACACTAGTGACCATACCAAATGTTTAATAATAAAAGCATGTTATGATGGCAGATCCACTGTGGTATTTATAGGATTAGTCCAATATATAAACTGCTAAAGTCTGTGGTAAACTGATGCATCAAAACAATTACTGAACAATTTTATCAAAAGCTGGAGACTATATATGGATATATTACTTTTATTTCTTAAACATTTTATTTTATATATATATATATATATATATATATATATATATATATATACACACACACACACACACACACACACACACACACACACACACACACACACACTTATTTTTACTCACTATAAACATCTTGGTGGTTCACGACCATTACTACAAAGTCAGCATTATTGTGTAACAATTTCCTACACTTTCTGCTACCTCAAGCAACCCATCAAATTTTGCAAGGATGAGAACTTGGGCCATTCAGGCTTAATCCCAATAAACTGGCTAATCTCAAAGAAAAATATGGTCTTAAAATTCCTGCTTTCCGGATCTATTAATATTTTTATAGTTAAAGTTTTCATAATATTGTGTCATTGAACTTGGTCGACTTCTTCGAAATAGTCACCAAGGCCATTGATGAGGGAAAGGCAGTCCATACAGCCTACCTTGACCTTGCAAATGTAAACCCATATGTCACAAGATGGGTTAGGACAGAACCCACAGGGTTAGAGTTGCTGGCGCTGTGTCAGACTCGGTCACAAGTGGTGTCCCACAGGGCTCGGTCCTTGGCCCCTATTGTTTGGCATCTACTTCTCAGAAGTACAGGCCAACATGGGAGGACTTTGGCTGACAAAGTTTGCAGATGACTGCAAACTGGGCGCCATAGTGGAAAGTGCATCAGACACGGATATCCTTCAGAAGGGACTCACGGAAACAGATAGCTGGTGCCAGAGCCATGGCCTGAAGTTAAAATGTATAGTCATACCCTTGGGAAAAACAAGGTAACCCCAAGCTACCATATAGGTGGCAATCCACTAAGCACAGAAGAGGTTATCAGGGACCTGGGGACCCAGGTTGACAGTGGCCTTTCTTTTGACACTCACATTGCTAAAGTGGTTAGAAAGACCTTCTACATTGCCCACCTGATCATGAAGGATTCACATCCAGATCTAGTGAGGTCATTGTTCCCCTGTACTCTTCACTTATCAGACCAATGATCGAGTCCAATGCCCCATTCGGGATGTATCTCACCCGACATCTGCAGCAATTGGAGAGACCCCAAAAGTTCCTCACCAAAAGGATAAAGGGACTCCAAAATCTGTCATATGCTGCCAGATTAAAGAAACTCCAGCTCTATTCGTCTGCTCAGAGGTGACATGTGCCTGACATACAAGGCCATGTCCAACCCGAATTAATGGACATGCTCCACCTCAAAAATCCAAATCCACCAAAACCACTAGAGCAAGCGACTTAAACCTTAGGATATAAATAGGACGTGCTGGAGGGATAGATTTATCACTCAGAGACTCCCTATGCTGTGGAATAAAATCCCGGTCCATGTGAGGCAGAGCACCTTGCTGACTCTGTTCAAGAGAAATCTAGACCTGTGGATGGGAGATCGTAGGTTTACCCCGGGAATCATCTCTGGGTCACTGCTGGACAGAGGCACAACAAACTAATGGGCACAGTATTTTTCATATAACAATAATTTGGGCTAGGCTTATAAATGCCTTAGGGCAGATAGCCTAGTATAAACCTATGAACCTATGAACCTATGAACCTATTTCTCTTCTTCAGAGACTAATCCTCCACTTTGGGTTACTGGACCATTCTGATTGATTGCCTCAGAAACTGGTATTAACCCCTTGGCTTTATCTTGTTTTAGTAGTTTTGCTGTAGTATAATAAACATACCAAATATACCTCAGAGAATAATTCAAAATGTAAAATATACATTTAAATTTAAATAGCATAGATCCATACATCTTAAAATAACTTTTTATAATACACTGCTTAACTTGAAAGTTATCTCAAAATTGCATAATGAATTATTTCTGCACATTTAAAAGAGAAAAAGTTGGTATTCACTGTGGATTTAATAAAATTGTAATAGAGTCTAAAACCTCCTTCTTAAAAGTAATAAGTGCAGTCCTCACAAAACTGGTATCTCCTGTTCCTGATGATGAAGGTAAACTGTAATTAATTAGCTCTTAGCTTTCCCATCCAAAAAGTAAGTGAATGCTGATTTTTTTATATATATAACTTGCTCACAAACATTCATACCAAGTCATCTTCCATTTTTCCCCAGATATTGTAATGAATAACTGCTCATTATGCTGTACAACAGATATTATACTTTAAGGACCAGATTCATTAAAACTTTCACTAAGTGTACAGGATCTGTATTCAAGAACATCCCTAGCACATTTTCTGTGCTTTCTAGTCACTCAGGAAGAGTACACTAAGTATACTACGTTTTGTAGTAAACTTAGTGAATCCCCCTAAATATTTAAGGCTGCAAGAAAATCAGTAGGAAATCCAAAATTATGAGGAAGAAGGTGTGAGTCATGCTTGTGTTGTCTGTTCATTCAGAGAAGTGTATGATTAGTGTACAACTAAAGGAGGCATTAATAAATCCCACGATAAGTGTTAGTAGTTGATTGTACTTCCATTCCCCCTTTCTGTAGATTCAGCTGGCATAAAAATACAGATGCACTTCATATATTCTGAGGATGTTTAAAAAAATAAAAAAATACAATTAAAAAAATTAAAAACAATTTGAGTTAAAACCAAACTTAACATTGTACACAGAATGATACCATTACAGTTGTACGTTTATTATTCCTTTCTCAAATCTGAATATGAAAAGTAATGTGATCATTTAGCTTATATCATCCTATATTAATTTTTGTATGGTGAAATTCTGGCTAAACAGCAGTTATGTCTATGAAAATCTGGAAAACATTCATTCAGCTTGTTGAGACATTTTATCTCATTTTCTATAAATACCTTTATTTTGCATAAGCTGGTCAAATGTATCTGTTATGTCTGAATAAATCCATAGTCAAAACACCCTTCTGTTTTATGTTTGGCATAAACATATAGCAAATAACCTGTGAATGCTTGAGAAATCATTTGGGTGTTTTTTTATATATTGTTCTTCTTTGCAAAAAAAGTTGAAATAAATTTTATTTTATGAAGAAAAGAGAAACGTTTTAGCCAGATGTTTTTTAAAGTGTGTTTTGAGAGGAGCGTGATTAAAAAGAAAATATAAACAAATTCTTATTATATTACAATGTAATCAAAATGTATGCCAGCAAGTGACTCACAAACTTACTTAATAAAAATACTAAGCTATGTTTTCAGACATAACACCAGTCCTTTGTCAAGCATAACAAATCAAATGCAGCACCAAAACATTTTCATAAAAATACAATCACGACAAAATAAAATGAAAACTGGGGGGTAGGTTTGGCATAACTGCTAAGGTATTTGGCTCATAAGCACAAAATACAGGGTTTGATTCTGACTTTGCCTAGGCTTAAAGTCACCCATTAGGGCAATTAGTCTAGTATTCGCCTATGAAATTCATAAATTAATCTCTATCAAAAATTGAGTGATAATTATAAAAAATAGTAATAAAAAAATACACATCTTCAAAATTATTTCAGAATGTTGTAGTCTTCTTTTTTTTAAATAAGACTTTAGCAAAATGTTATCATTCAACTTCATTTTGTTACTACCTTTCAACCACAACTGCCAGTCCAGCTCTGTTAATAGTAAGTGATTTTTAAAGGTACTCCTCCCCCCATTTGATCTTACTATCTGCAGACAGCCTCAAATGTATTTTTTGTTTTATGATCAGTGCCTTTTAGGTACCAATATAATGTATTTTTCTGTTTCATCTTTCTAATGCCCATTATATTTTCCATTACTTTAACCCTAAAATGTACTTCTCTTTTGACAATGTAAAAGCAAACACACATGCATTTAGGCAAATAAACTAAATCGTCCACCTCACAAGTTGCAATACCATGAAAATAAAATCTACCTGACTTATAATGGATGCATAAAAAGATTCACTATGTAACCACATGCTATACAACCATTACATTTGCATATACCTTTTTTATTTTTCTGTATGTTATCATTCGAATAGCAACCTCCAGTTATTTTGCTCCCTATATAAAAGCAGTTGCTGTCAGCGATTGTTTTTCTCATCTCATTATCGGACAGTAATATAGTTTAAGTGAACTCACCCATCCTTGATGAAAAGAGGCAGCCTAGGTTCATTGCAGTGAAGCAGCATTATGAACCTGGTACTCTCCATGCTACATAAGTGGTGTGCATCTTAGTCGAGAGGTTGTGTATGTGTAAAAGCATGCATGCACCTCCTGAGAGTAATGCTTTCAGATCTTGCAAGACTTCTGCAAGATAAGAAGAGTTAAGACACATTCCCAGGCAGCAGTATGACACTGCACCAGCATCCTAAATCTCCTCTTCAACCTCACACATCATTCAGGGTGGGCCTAGGAGAGGCTAAGGCACGTCCAGTAGACCCAGCAAATGAAGAGGGGAACTGGAAAAGCTGATGACCAACCTAAGGGAGAAAAATATGTCCCAAATACTCTTTATTATATACTCTACTTATCTGCTATGGCGGCAAACTGCATGACAAAATGCAAAGAACCCGTTTTTCTACCCATTATTATTAGATGTAGCCTATTCATCTACTAATAAGATGTTATTTACAAACATTTGTTCCTGTCTAATTTTCATTTTAGATAATAATAGACTCATGGTACTCACTTCTACTTTTTCTCTCACTAGTTTGTCTTCAGACATTAACAACTCTTGGGATAATTTCACTTAATCATATATTTTTATTTGCTGTTTCATTGCTACTAATATTATTTTCTGTAGTATGATGTACAATCTGCAAAAACTGTCCTCTTGGAATATTTATTTTAGTAAAACATGGCTGTTTGCTTTTGAAATGTAACAAGTTACTCATTGCTATTGGTTTCTTATATATTTTACTCACCACTCCATTACTGTATAGATGTTTACTTTAGACGTCCTTAGTAAAACTATCCATATATTTGTTAATGTAAATATTTATTTTCAAATGAACATCATTTTTTAAGGTTTCCACTTTAGTATCAGCCTCCTGAGTATCACCCGCAGTTACAATTACGTTATCTATAAACCACCCTAAAAATATGACATTTCTAAAATTATGGCAATATAATATACAATCTTCTTTATATAACAGATAAGAAAATGTATTACTGGGTCACATGACTGCACCCATGGTACTGCCTCTCAATTGCAAATAATAATCATTCATGAACATATTATTCTTTAACAAATGATTCTGCCAAAAACAATAGCATCTCAACAAATGTGATGAATATGTGAAAAACTCCCATAAAATCCATCTTAAGCCATCCAGACCTTTCCTGGCAAATGCTGCTGTGTGAAGCAGAATTCATCCCTCACCCTCTTCAAAAGAAACATTGATCATTGGATCGGAAATTGCAAATTTGCCCTCAGTCTGGCCCCTTGTCCCTGATGGACAAAGGTCTACAGCAAGCAAATTAATCCCCAACTAGCATATCCCCCTACACACACATAACCCTCAGTTACCTCTTTACTAACATACTCTACCATATAGGTGTCCAAGAAACTCGGGTAAAACTGGGTTAGGTTGCATGGTTAGACTTGTAAAGACTGTGCTGGTCATTAGCCTAGTATAAACCTACAAACCTATATAACACATTTATATCAACAGTGATGAAAAAGCTGGAATAAAATACCACAAACACTTTGAAACACAAATAGAAAGCAACTCAGATGTCAGGAAACAAATCCAATTTATTCAACTAAGCTCTTTCATCTTAGGCAATGATAAGACTTCTTCAGATAACAAAGTACCAACAACAATAGTAAAAATAGGTAAAACATACAATCACCTGACCAAATCAATTAGTCACTTGAAGAAATACATGTTAACCTACAAAATGTAACTAATAAAACCAAAATCTAACAATATACATATAAACATTTTTTTAAAAAACAGCATTATCTTCATAGTGCTTTTACCTTCAAAATGTATCCAATGGATGCCAGCTCATTTAATCCTGGCCTATTAGTTAAATGTTGTAGGTTAACATGTGTATTCCTTTAAGTGACTAATTGATTTGGTCAGGTGATTGTATGTTTTACCTATTTGTACTATTGTTGCTGGTACTTTGTTATCTGAAGGAGTCTTGTTGCCTAAGACGAAAGCTCTTAGTTGAATAAATTGGATTTGTGTCCTGACGTCTGGGTTGCTTTCTATTTGTGATGAAAAAAGTTATTATCACCTGTTTTTAACTGGCACAAATTTATTAAAGCATCACCTGAAACCAGTATAAATCCTGGTATCTACCTCATCAAGGTTTTAGGATGTGACTCACAAAATTCACAATAGGCTTTGTAATACAAACAATCCCAGAAATTTTGAGGTTCAGGGGAAGATTTATTTCATGAAAATAAGAATCTAATTCCACATATATGCCAGTCTTATAAAAGAGGTCTTCTAACAATAGTTTATATTTCTCATAAATGAATGATATATAACTCCGTCTACCTTTTTATATTTAGATTTATACAGTAGAGAGTCGATTATCTGAACTAATTGGGACCTAGGATAACTCAGATAATCAAACATACATTGAACCAGATAAAAACTTCTAAAATCTTGTTTTTTTCTGTACACAGGGCATACACTTTTCAACCATTCAGTGACTCTAGTGGCCAATAAAGAATATTTTTCATGCAAGAGCAGGCTACAAGTTCAAAAACATATACAACCAAATAGTTATAATGTTTATATATTCAGACTTTATGATTTTTCTTACCCGAAAACTTTGGAAGGCTATGTTCAGATAATTGACATTTCAGATAATCGACGTTCGGATAATCGACTCTCTACTGTAATTAAATAATACCAGCAAACCTCTCTTATACTGCTTCTTTAGGTATAACTACTGCTACACTACTATTCTTAGCTTTCTTTATTACCAATTATTCCTTAGATGTTGAAGCATTTAATGAATGATTTTCTCTTTGATTTAATTTATCAGTATTTTTAATTTTATAAAATCTTTATTTCTGAGTTAATGTTCACACAATATATGAAATAATTTCATTGTAGGATGTAGTGGAAGAAGAATTATAAATCTCTAATAATGCAAACAAACCATCATTCACATAGGGTGTGAAAAAAGATGAACCACATTTGTTCATGACAGATTTCTGTGGGCCATTACCCATTTCTTGGGTGTTTTTAATTATTTCAAAAGGTGCTTAAAATACTCACACAATCCAGAAAAAAACTTGTTCATCTGTAATGAGACTGAAAAGTTTGCTACCAGTTTATTGTTTAAGTGTACTGTTTTAACTAGGCTGATTGACTTCTGGTATCATCTACAACTTATCCCAGGTTACTTACTTGTTCTCTCATACTGTTGTGGCAAATGGTCTTTTACCTTGTGTATATTTTATTATCTTGCATGGGAGATGAGGAAGCAGATCTATGAGACTGTTTTGGAAGATTGTGGGAAATGAATCCTCATTTTCCCTGCCATGCAAAAGATTCCCAGTCACTTTATGTATACAACGAGGTATATAAACTCTAGCTGCCTTAGCTGAAATTGGCACTCAAAAGGCAGAATAATGACTGATATGACATCTGTATAACTTCTGTCTAACTAGTCTGCATTTTAGTGTGCATCTAGCTCAGAGAGATGGTGTAGAGGAATAGATGGATAAACACTGACAGCACAGGTGTGACAGCTGGCACTTGATAGATTTATTACCTTCAGGGTGTAAGTATTCCTCAGCAGTCAGATGGCATCACCACAACCCACAATCTGAAGATGAAAATCCAGTATTAAGGGCATAGGCAGGCATATGCCAAATATGCTACCATGTGCACTTTTTAGTTTGATTATTGCTAGAATCCCCACTGCTTCACTAGGGATGTCATTATTCAGTTGATACCCTTCCAGTAGATCCCTATGTCCATTTTTTAATTGTAGTATGAAATATAATATTTTGCAGGACAGAGCATACTATCAGCCAGTGCAAAAGACACATTTTTACTTTATTATCAAGATAATGTATAACTTTTGTAGAATTGCAATCATCTGCATTGTTTTATATAATTTTAAGGTGTTTGATACATAGTATAAGATTTTTCTGCAAAATTTAGAGGAATGTTAAAAATATTTTTTTCCTAAAATGTCATCACATATGTTATGTTTTCTGTTTTTTCTTTTCCATATTTTTTAGACATTAAACCCCAAATCAGGACTGTTCTGCAGAAAGAGGGACTGATGATAACCCTGTGTACAATTTCTAAAATCCTAGTTTTATCCCTATTAAATAATATTGCTCTTTGTATGGAGATACTAAAACAAATGATTTGGAGTAAGGCAGGAAGAAAGAAAGAAAGAAAGAAAGAAAGAAAGAAAGAAAGAAAGAAAGAAAGAAAGAAAGAAGATAGCTGAAGCATAGCTATTGCTAAAACTATTCTAAAGAACCCTGACCATGGAAAACCCAAACAAAAACTCAACCAGTCCACTTGCTGCAGTCTATAACAAGACTGCAACATTTGCCACAGCTAAACAATCCTTCTTATATTAGCTTACCAAACCTGCCCTGGATGTCAGACAAAAACAAAGTAGTTATTCACAAGCTACTGCATGACCAAATTGTTCTCTACAATGGTATAACCCATCAAAGCAACTCCATTCTCCAAACAGAATTATACTAACTGTAAACAAAACCAACAGAAAATGTCACGATAAAAGAACCAAGTTTATAATAAACAATGGAATACATTACCATGACCTGGAAAGCAACTGTGGAGGGACAGTATAATTCATAAATGTCTCACTCCCAGGTTTCAAAGTGCAGATTGGGTAAGGTTCTTAAAGTGGTTTATACTATGAATGTTGTGCCTTAATTAGCTCTCAAGCTTTGTATAGATATTCACTCTTCACATGTGTAAAGACATGCCAAAATAACTAAAACTAAATTATTGTATCAGTGAGATGGGCACATTAAATGATGCAGCATTGTTAAGTCAAAAACTTTATATGTTTAACAATGTCTATCAAAGTCTTCATAAATGCTGAAAGCAATCCAGTTGCAGTATTGTTATCAATTTGATTTATTGCTTTATGCAGTATTGTAACAGTCACAGCCTAACAGCTCAGGTTGTGGCTGAAAGGAGTTCTGGGACTAGTTCACTTTTCTGGTTTACAGATAAATAATTTCTGTTCAACACCCAAAATGGTGGTAAGAATGGATGAGTCATCACCTCAACCTCATTTCATCTTCCTAATTTGAAGATACCTCTTAGCAAAACTGTTTTTGTGGTGGAAATGGCAAAGAATACAGACTATAGAATGGGTGGAAGTCTCTTTAATCCTGGATGTCAGTGATCAAAAGAAGAAAATTTTCAAAACATCTATCATTAACCTCCAGTGTCCAAAGAGATAGTGAAAACTGAAGCTGACTTAGAAGTTAAAAACAAATACAAGTTGGTGAATAAAGCAAACCAGTTTATTAAAAATTTACATTATCAGCAAACACGTTTGTATCTAAAGTGAGACTTCATACTGAATAATGCATTGTAAAACACTTTCTTAAATACTGATCTTAAATCACATGACCCTGAGAAGTGTTTTCACCCATTCCTTTTTGAATAAGCAACAACATATTCATGGTTGTTTAACCCTGGTAGATAAGCATTTAATCTCACATGCCGTAAATATTCATACCAGCATAGTTCCTCTTCGGCATTGAATATTTTATCGAAACCATTAACCTCATCTAAAACTAAAAATTTAAAATCCACTTTACACTTACTAAATTTATAATGTTTACCAAATGCATTTCTTTTATCCCACATTTGTACTGCATACTTATGTTCATATATTCTCTTATATAATTCTCTTGCAGTGCAATCTACATAAAAGGACATACAAGATAAACAGACAACTAAATATACTAAACGTTTTGATTTACACTTATAGCTACCCTTAATTCTAATATTATAATTATTAATACATAATTAATTTATATCAATGTACAAATAATCACACAGGTTGCAATTAAAACATTTAAACATACCCGGTTTGTCACACTTAGTACTAGGCAAATTTAACTTGGCTTGAAACTAGTTCTTAAAATTATTGCCTCTCTTCTGTACAAACACCAGGTGATCACCTGTTACTTTGATTATCTCTAGGCAGCTTCTGAAAATTTTCCGATTATTTATAATGAAGTTTTTGATAGCTTTATCATCCACTCTATTGCTAATTTGCATAGAGATGCAGAAATCTGCTTGTTTGGACTTGTACTTGCCACATTCTCTGATTTCCTTATATTATACATTTCATTAAACTTATCTAACACAAAAGACTTAGGATAATCACTCATAATAAACTTACTACATAAATTGCCAGTGTCATGAAAAAAATCTTGATCCGTTTTAGTTAGTCTGTTAACTCTCATTAATTGTCCTTTAACAATATTATCTTTAGTTCTATTTGGATGCATACTACTATAATGTAAGTATGCATTATTGTGCACCTCCTTCTTATACATTTTAGTGATTAATTTGTCCCTATCCTTCAGGACTGTCACATCCAAAAATTGATACAGGCAGTCCCCGGGTTAAGGACGAGATCCATTTTTTAGTATGTCCTTAAGTCAAATGTGTATGTAAGTCGAAACATGTACATATGGTTCTTATTAAATGTCACTTAGTCAAATGTTTGCCTCAGTCTGGTATTTATTTTACTTTTTTGCATAGAAAACACTAGACACACTTCCAAATAAAATAATCTTAAACATAATACTGTATACCGTAGTAATAATAATAACAATACTGTAAATACAGTGTAATAACAGTGCAGTAACTTTGTTCATATGGTACAGTACAGTACAGTACTGTACATACTGTAGAAACATTAAAGAAACAGTTCTTAAAACAGTTCAAATGGAAAAAAAGAAAAATAGTAACAATTACTGTAAAGGTTAACACTCATTTGTGAATTAACATTATGACAACTTGATTAATTGTCTGATGCAGAAAATTATTGACTTGTTGTTGGAGAGAATGGGCCTAGTGGTGCAGAGTCAGGGTTTGATTCTGCTGCTGGACAGAGAGTGTTTACTGGTGGAGTCAGTTTCTTGAAGTAGGCATCAAGGGAGATTTGTACAGAGCTTTTCTTTTTCTCATCATAAATGGCCTTATAGCAGCTGAGGCCCTCAGTAGCTGTATGGTAAACTTGCGTGAACCGCTCTGTATTAGGATCTTGCTCCTCTAACTTTGCCATTCCTGCTTCAGTGAGACAAAAGGCTTCAGCTAACTCTTTTGTCAAAAAAGTTTTTGATTTTGGAGTTTCTAAGTCCCTATTTTCTTCCTCAAATGCTACCGCCTGCTGCTCCATTTCCATAAGGTCTTCACTGGTCAGTTCTTTGCCATGGGAGTCAAGTAACTCTATGCATTCATGTCAGTGATGTCTAACTGCAGTTGATTACCAATATCAACCACAGCTTGCCTGGCTTCCGCAATGTCATCATCTGTAGAAGCCTGTAAAGCAGGCGCAAATTGTGGGTACAATTTGTTCCACACTCCTTTCATATTTGACTGCTTTACTTCATCCCAAGAATTGGCAATATTTTTGATGGCATCATAGTTATTGTAATTCTTCAAGAACTCCCTTAAGGTCATCACATTATCTTGGGTAGCCCTGACTGCTTGTGAGAAGGTACTTGTAGATAATAGGCCTTAAATGAGGCTATTACTCCATGATCCATTGGCTGAAGTAGCAATGTGGTGTTGGAGGGTAAAAATAAAAACTTTACATTGGAGTGTAAGTCATCTAAACTGTTTGGATGTCAAGGTGCATTATCAAGCAGAAGGAGAATTTTGAAAGGAATGTTTTTAGCCAAGCAATACCTTTGAAAAGCAGGAATGAAATGGTTCAAGAACCAATCATCAAAGAGGGCAATTGTAACCCAAACCTTTGCATTTGTCTTCCAAATAACAGGAAGAGATGCCTTAATGACATGCTGCAGTGCCCTTGGATTTAGGAAGTGATACACAAGCAAGGGCTTTAACTTAAAATCACCAGAAACATTACCCCCAAACAATAATGCTAGCCTATCTTTTACTGCATTATGCCCTGCTGCATTTTTTTTCCTATTTTGAAATTTAGGTCCTTTCTGACATTTTCTTCCAAAATAAGCCAGTCTTGTCTACATTAAATATTTGCTCTAGCAAATAATCTCCGTCTTCAATAATTTTCTCCAACATTATAGGAAAATTCCTTGCAGCACTTACATTGGCACTCACTGCTTCACCTTGAAATTTAATGTTATGTAAATTATCCCTTTTAAAGCGATGGAAGCAGCCCCTACTCACAAAAAATGTTCATCACACCCAGCTTTTAAATCATTGAAAAGGCTTTGAGCCTTTTCTTGCATTAATTAAAGAGTAATGGAAATATTCCTCTGATTTTGGTCTTCAATCCAAATTAACAATAGCTTTTCCATTTCAAGAATTAAACCAATGCATTGCTTTGTAATAATCATAGATTTCATCAGGGCATGGCCTTTCACATGACTCTTTACTCTTGCTTTGTCTTTTAAAATTGTTCTGATTGTTGACTGGCTATAGCCTAATGCCATTCCAATGGCAGATGATGCTTCACCTCTCTCGCATCTCTTTATTATGTCCACTTTATTTTCCAAGGTGATTGCTTTCCTTTTCTTTGGCACATCACCAACACGTGCATTGGATTTAAGTTTTGAAGGTATGGGTTGTGACATCACCAACACAGAAGTTCACAAAAGTGTCTGGCTGCAATACAGTAGAGTACTAAAGTGGAGTTCCACAGGATACACATACAGTACTGTACTGGAGTCTACAGCAAAACACTGCTCAGGTGTGATTGGTCAATACTACCACTGTCTACATCTAATTAGCATATCAATTCAGCTGATTCAGGGCAGCATTTTCCAGACATTTATTTTGCTTTATACAAATAACAGTACATAAAAATGCAATATAGTACAGTATAATAGAATGTACCTCTTTTTAAGCCTCACTTCACATTTATGTACTACAGGCATTACCCACAAATGTTTTCTACTCTTTCCTGAACTTTCAGACCTCTGCCAGACCTCCTTCTGTCACCTAGACCCTAGTGAGCTACAATGTCATTTGTCCATTCTACTGTACAATATAGTAACTGCTTCAGTACTGTGTACTGTACAAGCCAGCAGTGTTGACCAATCAGATCACTAGCTCAGCAATCTCTTAACCAATCAGATCTCTTGTTCTCCAGAAAGGTTTAAGTAACTGCTCTAACAAGACATACGAGCAGCTTTATGAACAGGGAAGATAGACAGAAAGTACGTATATCAAAATTCTTTATTTTAAGGTACAGTAACATTTTTGCAACTTTGCTGTACTGTACTACTGATTTTTACTTATTTCAATGTTATTTTTTACCTTGTGGCAGCATGTTCGTTTCTGTGGGTTGTCTGCATGTCGGATGTTCATAACCCAGGGACTGCATGTACTAATAAAATTCCATTCAGATATAAATTTTAAAAAAGAAAACTTTTGATGTAAGTTAAAATAGCTTTCAACAAATCAACATTCCCTCTCCAAATTAAAAATCCTAGGTCCAAATCAGGGCAGAGCTTAGAAATAGATAAGGAAGTGGATCAAGCAACAGAAAGTGCCAACAGTGGTTCAAACAATAGCAAAGGGAATTATATACACAGATCTGAGCGAACTGCTCAGCAATATGCTAGAAATGCTCTACAGAACAACGATATGTCTAATAAGACTTTGGGGAGAGCTACTAATGAGCAGATCTCAAATTTTTGAAGGAAGTTGGATTTTCAGCCCATACTAGTATACCAACAGGATGGAAAGATGAACAGAACATGTGCAAAAGTAGCAGCTTCCACAAATGTGCATAGGTTATCAGAGGGGAAATTGGAAGAGATGAGGCAATCATCAGAGAAGGTTTTAGGTATTGTTGATTTTTCTTTCAAAATTGTGAATTTTTCTTCTTATGCCCTAGACAAGGAAGCTTGCAATGTTTTAAGCAAAGGATGGAATTTTGCCCCAGCCAGAAGGGCTAACAAATGTGATACTATTAATTGTCTTAGGGATTACATAAGAATGTTGAATTTCAAATTCTTGTACAACACTGATTGTAATGGAGATGGTATGTTTTATAAACCAAATGCAAATAATCCTCCACTTAAAAAGAGCTTGAACTGTTCCTTATTTCTACAGAATTGAAAATTATTGATTTGTTGGATAATAAACCGAGTTATAGATATTATATTTTGTCTGAAAAACAAAAGGGACATTTTATAGTTTGATTAACAATAATAGTATTTTAATAACCAAGGACAATGCATTGGTGGTGTTAGACAGGAAAGTCTATGATTGAAAAATGTTAGAAATGTTGTCTGACACGAATTTCTACAAAGCAGTTTCTTGTATCAAAGTGAAGAAAGTGTATTTGTTTACTGATTCTCAGATAGAGGTGTGGTACTATAGTGGCAGAATAACAGAACCTATCAAGAAGTACTTAAGAGTAGAGAATCCTAAACTAAGCTGTATGTTTGTCTTACTGAAAATTCACAAGGACTTAGATGGTCTCCCACTCAGGCCTATAGTTGTCAGTAACCATGGCAAGACTGAAGCATTGCCTATTTATGTAGATATGTATTTGCAACAGGCTGTCAAATTAAGTAGTTCTTACATTAGAGACATTTTTGATTTCATGCCAAGGATAGACAATATAAGCATTTTAGAAACTGATCTATTGGTCACTGTTGACATCAAATCATTATATACTGTTATAATGGATGCAGAAAGAATGGAATTAATTTCATCTAAGTTATATTCCAACAAAACTATGAGTCTTCTCATGGAGATATTAGATGTAATATTAAGTTATATTTTTTTGGAATTCAACAGCAAAATGTACTGCCAAAGGAATGGAGTGACAATGGGGGCCACAATGGCTCCTAGTTATGCAAATATTTTTATGCCTGAGTGGGTGACTGCAAATAATTTTGAGTGTATTTATGCTGAACATTGTGATATTTAAGTACTTTATAGATGATTTATTTTTAATTTGGAGAGGGGGGTGTTGATTTGTTGAAAGATTTTCTAACTTATATCAACAATGTTATGTTAATATAGTTTGATTAATTGTATAAGAATGTAAATTTGCTTTTGTCACAAGTGATAATTTAGTAAAGGGGTTTAAAAAAAACAATATTAGTTCTTTTTTAAAATTTACATCTGAATATAATTTTATTAGTATCAGTTTTTGGTTATGATAGTCCTGAAGAATGGGGAGAAATTAATTACTAAAATATATAAGAAGGAGGTGCACAATAATACATACTTACACTATAGTAGTATGCATCTGAAGAGAAATAAATAGAATATTGTTAAAAGACAATTAATGAGAGTTAACAGGTTATTATGAGAGGCTATCCTATGAATTTAGTGTTAGATAAGTGTATTGAAATTTGTAATACAAGGAAATCAGAGAATATAGAAAGTAGAAGTCATAAACAAGCATATGTTGGCATCTGTATGAAAATTAGCAATAGTGTGGATGATAAAGCTATTAAAAACTTAATTATAAATAAATGGAAATTTTTCAGAAGCTGCCTAGAGATAATCAAAGTAACAGGTGAAACCCGGTGTTTGCACAGAAGAGGGGCAAGAGTTTTAAGAACCATATTCAAGCTAAGTTAAAATTGCCTAATACTAAGTGTGACACACCAGGTATGTTTAAATTGCAATCTTTGTGATTATTTTTACACTGATATAAATGAATTACCTATTAATAATTATAATATTACAATTAAGGGGAGTTATACACGTAAATCAAAAATTTTAGTATATTTAGTTGTCTGTTTATCTTGTATGTCCTTTTATGCAGGTTGCACTACAACAGAATTGTATAAGAGAATATATTATATATTATATATATATATATATATATATATATATATATATATATATATATATATATGCAGTACAAGTGGAGGATGAAAGAAATGCCCATGTTAAACAGTTTAAATTTAGGAAGTGTAAAATGTATTTTAAATTTTTAGTTTTAAATGAGGTTAAATGTTTCAATAAAATGTTCAGTGCTGAAGAGGAACTAGAGTGATATGAATATTTATGGCAAGTGAGATTAAATGCCTGGTATTCACAGAAAAAGAAAAAAGACAATGCATCTGTTAATAAAGATGAGTTACTTTCCTTAGCTAAGGATTTATTGCAAGGGTTTGAATCCTGTGAACCAGTAGGAAAATCTAACCATTACACAGAAACATAGTTGGTTCAGTTAGTGCACTGGGTCACTAATATGAACCAGCACCTCATCCGCTCTTAAAGTGAAAAGCAAAACAAAAGAATAATAAGCCATAAGTGATATATGTACCCCACCCCAGCAAAAAAAAAAAAAAAAAAAAGACGTTCCTTGTACTGACACATCAATCAGGTGGCCAGATACATGACATGCCCCAGCTCCAGCCCCAGCCATTCAGGTCCCATTCCTGTGTCCTGCCTCCAACACTCCTTTAACATATTTTTATTTAAAAAAACATTTCTTCTTCTTTTAAACTGTAGCAAACTGTTTGTAACAAAGGCTGCAAACAGTTGCTACAGTTTATACCTGCTTGTATGGAGTGCTTCAGTGCTCCTGTTTTAGTGGAAAAAAATCATTTATTTTTAAACTGTAGCAAAAAGCTAAAAGCATATCAAACAGTTGCTACAGTTTATACTTTGCCTGCACAGAATGATACAGAGATCAAGTTTTAGTTAAAAAAAAGATTTTTTTTTTACTATTAAACTGTAGCAAACAATTTGATACAATGTTGCAAGCAGTTGCGACAGTTTAGACCATACTAGGAGCACTATAGTGCTCAGGTTTGACCGCAAATGCAATACCATCTTTTAAAAGCCTTTATTGCATTAAAGAGCAATTGCACCCCTCAACACTTTGCTTCCAGGGCTGTTGCCCCTCTAGCCTCACTAAGCTACACTATTGCCATTACACTTAATTCCAGAAAGGAAGGTGTTTTATCAGAGGATTCTGAAAATGACAGGGATTAGAGCTTCTTCTGCATTTTCTTCACAAGTACTTGACTGATTCTAAGGTGAGTGTTTCCTCGGTTTCTGTTATAGATGGGTTTTGGGAGACAGTGTCCAGGATGAATAATGTGTTTTTTGTGGGGAAAAATGGATGTTGCCCCTCTTTAAGGAAGTAATATGATCTGTTACAAATGGATATGCCACATACTATACCTAATCCTCCTATTTTGCCAGCCTTGGAGGATTTTTTGATGATGCCTGCAATAATCCTGATAGTCAATCTTCAGTCCCTGAAAAGACAAATAGACTTTACAAAGTTCATCAGTTTAAAAAGCATTTGCTTTCTCACCTCAGATCTAACCCAGTAGTTATTTCAATTTCTTCTCTAGCTGCTAAATAAATTGTTTGTCAATACTGATCCTTCTCCTTTGTGCAGGGATGGTAAAGTCTTTGACAGGTTTGGAAAGGGAATTTTTTTTCCTTCTTCAACTCTGACTTTCAAGATCTCGAACTACCAAGCTCATATGGTGAATCTTATGTAGACATTTTGAAGAACTGTTCTACTACTTTTATGTCAGAAGGTAGTTTGTTCTGAATCCTGTTATTGATACACTATCTTGAGTGTCTAAACATTCTTTAAAGAGTAATAATTGTATATTTATTACAGGATATTTTGCCTGGATACATAATTGCATGTTTTATGAAGAAGTAAAACAGTAAAATCTGAGATTTTGAATTCTTTGGATAAGCAGGTTTTATTTAGTCTTTCTGCTACTCAAGTACTCAGTTTGATGAAAGAGGAAAACTGATCCAGGGAGTATCTAGGCTTTTTTAGCCCCCTCTTATAAATCTTTTTTTTTCAAAAAGCAAAGCAGGCAATTCCAGCAGCAGGCTTCCAGCAAACAGGGATCTAAAAACAAATTGCAGGATAGATACAATAAAAGCAGAAATCCTTTCATAAAAAGGGACTGGCCTCTACCACAGAATGACTATGCCAGCACCCCCCAAACACACGCACACACACACACACACACACACACACACACACACACACACACACACACACACACACACACACACACACACACACACACACACAAAACTCTTCCCCTTCAAAGCTGTCCCTGAAACTGGTTCTAAGTATTTCTCTTTGACAACAAATTGTTTCAAACAAATGGGTTTGACAGTAGTTCAGAAAGTTTATAAATGGTACTGGATAGACATACCCCCCTTTTAAGGAATTCTCCTCACCCTCCAAACTAGACAGAATATTTTCTTCAGGCTCTTCATCATATTGTTGTCCTTGGGGGGAGATCATACAACCAGTGCCTCAAAACCAAAGGGGAGAACAATTCTTTTCCAGAATGTTTCTGGTGCCAAAGAAGTAAAATTCTTGGAAACCAGTGCTGAACCTATCCTTTCTCAAATTGTTTGTAAAAGTAAGAACATTCAAGATGTTGACCTTACAGCATCCGTTACCTCTCATATGCCTGCTAGGCTTCATGCTAACTCTACACTTAAGAGATGCATATCATAACATCTGTGTTGCCACAGCATTCATAGGTTTCCTCAGTTTTTCTGTCTGGGTCACATTTCAGTTCTCTGCATTACACTTTGGGTTAGGTACAGCTCCAAGGGTGTTTATAAAATGCTTAGCTCAAGTGATAGCTCATTGCAGACTGCAGGACATTCACATATTTTGTTATTTAGATGACTTACTTGTCTTTGCAGAGTGTTTTTTATAGATATCAGGAGTCCCTTTCAGGGGTTACAAATTTTCTTCTCAACCTGGACTTTCAGATCAACACTCAAAAACCTTCCTTAATTCCTTCTCATGCATTTTTGATTCTTCCCTGCAAAAGGCATTCTTAACCCAGGAAAAAGTGGACTTGTATCTGGTCATCTTCCTGACCTTCTCAAATCAGTCTCAGGCTTCAGACAAAGAACAGCTCAAGACTAGGGTTCATGGCATCTGTCATTCCCTTCATTAATCTTGCAAGGTCGCACATTAGAAAAATCCAGCGGTTCTTAAAAACTATGTGGACCCAACATTTTCACCCTCTGGAATTTCAGAATCCAGTTTTGGGTTTTGTTTAGAGAGAGCTGTTGTGATACAGACAACAGATTGTTCTGAATCCAGATCTCCCATTCTCTCTTCCAAACTCAGCTCAGTCTGTGATAACAGATATTTCAGATTTTGTTTGGCGCACTTTCAATAGAGTTAAAAGTCCAGGATCTTTGAAACAAAACACACCGGCCCAGGCATAAAAATGTCAAAGAGATTTTAGCTATGACTCATGGTATATAAGCTCTTCATCATCTGTAGTCCCCGGACCCTCTGCTGGTGATTACAGTGATGTGATATTTAAGAAATGGGTGTACCAGCCTGGCTATGGTGGCTTTGGAGGTCACAGTCAAGCATTTTTTAACCCACCAAGCTTCCCAGTTTCCAAAAATATTAAAATACAGAAGCAGATAAGCTGAGTAGTACCAGGATAAACCTTCACAAATGGAAATTGAATGGGGGGAGTATCACTGAAATTGATCTAGTTGTGGGAAACACCTCAAATAAATCTGTTTACCTTCTTTCATAACAGACAAATAAACAAATTCTGCACCAGGACTCCTTGCAGGCAGGCCTGAATATCAGATTTTTGGTTTCATTCCTGTAGTCAAGAATGTTCCTTTATATATTTTCACCATTTGCAATAATATCCTGGGTAATTCCGAAGATTCAGAAGGATTTTCCAAAGATCACTGTGATGACTGCCTTCTGTCCCAGACAGTAGGGGTTCTACCTTCCTATGGAGTTGGCCAAGGGCAATTACCACAAGCTTCCTCCTAAATTAGATCTAGTCACACAAGACAGGGAAGTTTGATATACCCCAATCTCAAACAACAACTACCTGGATGATTCAGATTTGATACCTTTTAGTCACTTACTTCATGAAGACATGCAGTAGGTGCTAAAGGAGACAAGAAAACCTGCTAGCAGGAAATCTTATAAATTCAAAGGGTCATAGGTTACTACTAGGTTAACTGCCCTTGTAGACTATTCTAAGCCTAGCCAAATGTCCCATTTAGTGCTAGGAATTACCTATTTCATTTAGTGTTTAGAATAACCTAACCAATTCATGGATTATATTAATGTTATCTCTGCTGGGAGTAACTAGGATTGTACCAAAGATTTTCTAGTTGGTAACACATTAATAACCAGAATGCAGTCAGGGATCGTGTACCACTGGTTCTTAAATATCTGTGTGAGTTTCGATCCACTGGCCTGTTTTATTCCTCTTTCAAGGTTCATCTTTCAGCCATTACAGCATGTCTTCCCATGGACCCTCACCCTTTCTTCCCTGTTTTTGTCAAACAGTTCATGAAAGGGTTTTTATATGTAAGACCAACTAGGAAACAAGTGGTACCTATTTGGAATCTTAACTTTGCACTGGAAAAGTTAACTTTGTCTCCTTTTAAACCAGCACACCTGGCTGATTTATAATTTGGAAGATTGTATTACCTATTACTCTGACTTCTGAAAGGGGAGCATCTGAGTTGCAAACACTCATAGTGGGAACTCTATTTGTTTTTTCTATACAGATAGGGTTACTTTGAGAAAAAAAATCCCTAAACCACACCAAATGTTGTTTCATAGTTTACATTGTATGAAATAATTAAGCTTTCTTTTTTATCCAAATCCGAGAAACCAGGGAGAAAGGATTTGCCATATCCTGGACATGTACAGGCAACTCAGGTATTATTTTGACAGAACAAAGTCCTTAAGAAAGTTGAACAGCTGTTTATCTCCTATGATGGGACAAAGAAAAGGCAATCCATGTTGAAACAGACTATTTACTTAAGGTTGTCCACCTAGCACAGCAAATCTATTCCAGGCAGAATGAAGACATATTCCACTAGAGCCTTATCTACCTCAGTGGCACATTATAAAGGGATGGACTCTAGAAGCATTCTAGAGACAGTGACTTGGTCCTTTGTACATACTTTTCAAAGCATTAGAAACTGGAATCCTTCTCCAGATCCAGGACAGGTTTTTCTAGGACCATATTCCAAGGGTTTCTGAATCTCAGTCCTTCCTCCTTCCAGAATGGATAAGTTCTAGTAATCTCCCCAAATAGTTATAGGTTACTGCAACCCCTCCAAATGTTTAAGAAAGAAAGATTGCATGTAAACGTTTAATATCATTCTTATTTTGTTGATGGCCACAGTAGCTGATTATTCACATCTTGGCCGCAGAACTTATATAGCTAACACTAGCTGCAGATCTTGTGAACATTTGCATGAGTATAAAAGCAATGTTTAGTGAGCATTGTTTTAAAACATCCTAGTGAAAATTCTATTTCTCCCATTGAAATTCAGAGTGTTACACCTGCTGTCACTACCTCCTTCTGTAATCATTGATATGTGGTGTCATTATGGTGGTCAGATGGGCTGTGAAAAATTGCAGCATCTAAAAGAAAGAGAAATGGCTGATTGCTCCAATCATGCTAATCACAGTACTGAGGAACCTTAGCTGCAGGGTTGCCAGAAACATTTTTAAAATCTTGCCCATCTACCTCCAAAAACCAACCCAAAAACAGCTCAATGTATGTCTTCATATCCCCAAGAGTAAATAAGAACAAAATGCCATAAATCAGCTATAATTAAAGTTATAATAAACCTTATTGTAGCACAAGACTGTACGTGCTGACAACATGATAAAACTAACTGTAAAATATATCAAGAATTACTAATAATTAATCATAATTATCTGATATTTATCTGTAACTGCAAAATATTTGTCAGGTAGAATGTCATTGTCATGATCATCAGTCGAATAAATGTTCGAACTGAATTTACTCAGCATTGCTGTTGTTGAGATAAATCCACCGCAACAGATTCCTTTGCACTTAATGTAGCAATAGCATGCCTTGCTGCATTCTGTTTCTCAGTTTAATTTTAATCAGTTTCATTTCAGGGAAAGTTCTTTCTACAGCTGCATTACTGAAAGGCATCATCAAAATGCTCAAGGCAAAATGTCGCAGCTGTAGGAAGTCAAAATCCCCTAAAGCATCTGCATGAGTTGTTACAGTTATCCAAAACTGCTCAACGTCATTATCACTGAAGTGTGGCCATGACATTGTGCCAATTTACATTCATTACTGCTCCAGATCTCCCAAATCCCCCTTGTACAAAAGTAAAAATGACAACTTTGGCAGTTCTGGTTTTTGTGCTCCAAGGACAACAGAAGGTGAGAGATCAGCCAGAGACTCTCAGCTGTTGCACATTTGCCAACAATCTCTGATGCAGTTCCCTTAGGCGTTCCAACAGAAAATCATGACAGCGCTGTTTTACTTGCTCTACTGATGAGTGTTCAGTGTTAGACTCATGTAACAGTAAGTGGAATTCAATGCCATAGTTAATAGTTGCTACAAGTAGATGGGTTACACATGTTTTCCAGATCAAAAGCCATTGCTGCTCCCCACAAAGTAAATGGTTGGTCTTACAATTCACTGAATCGTGTTTCAATACAAAGTTAACTGTTCAGTCAGCAACTTTACAGGACTCCCTTTGTCTAACTGGAATAATTTGTTCACTCTGTTCAGCTCCTGTAATCTTCTTTCGGCTTTTTCCCAGTTAGGGGTCACCACAGCGAATCATCTGTCTGCTCATGATTGGCAGTGGAGTTTTATGGTGTTGAGTTGCCAACCCAGTGCCCAACCTTCCACAGAAGGCTTACACACACTCACACCTAGGGCCAATTTAGAGTGTCCAATTCACCTACTGCATGTCTATGGGATGTGGGAGGAAACTGGAGCACCCGGAGGAAACCCACATGACCACAGGGAGGACATGCAGACTCCGCACAGAAGGCACCCTGGCCAAAAATCGAACCAGAGAATCTCTTGCTGTGAAGTGGCAATGCTAACCGCTGCACCACCGTGGCCACCCCCTGTTCAGCTCCTGTAATATGGGCCACAAAAACAGCAAGTAAAGTTTATCCTCTAGTGAACTGAACATCTGATACAGTAGCTCAGCCATGTAGTCGCGCAGCTTGTCTTTAGCTATCTAAAAATGAAGCTTCAGTTTGTCATATTGATCAAGAACCCACTGAACATAGGAGACAATATACAGCCAATGAGTGTCTGACAACTTCAAAATTTTAAGTGGTTATTCGCCAACATTAATACATTCAAATAATCGCTTATATTTCAGGTGGCAAATGGTACTGTGGGCAAACCAGTTATAGGTCTCGGATATCATAAATTCAACAATTCTTGATATCACCTTCAGTGCATGAGATGAACTTAATTGAACTGAATGACATATACACTGTATGTGCACAATATCTGGGCAAACTCTGCGAAATCATGTAAAGACTGAATTATTTTTTCCACATATAGTATTACAGTTATCAGTTGCTAAGCCCAAGTATTTGTTAGCTGGTAGTTTATTTGATTCAAGAAACTTGGTAATTGCACTGAAAATTCCTTCTGCTGTTCCTGATTCAAGTGATATTATTTCAAGGAATGTTGTGACAATAGAGCCTAGTGAATGACTGTAGTATCACATCATAACACAGAGCTGTTTTTCCAGGCCAATGTCAGTGCTTTCATCAATTATTAAGCAGTAGGCCATCTCCTTACCGTCTAACTGGACTAAGTCTGAGATTAATTCTTCATGCATTGCTGGGCTGAAAACATTCTTGATGAGTTTGGAACATTTTGTTCAGTGTCTTTATTGGAAATGCCTTTAACAATCTCTCCTATGTAATATACTGTTGCAATACAGGAATGGCATTCAACATGTGCTGCCAACTTTAACTCAGCTACCTTGACAGTGTTGTCTACAGTTTTCACATAACAGCCAACATTATGTAAAATCCATGCATTTGAAAATGGTGTGATATTCCATTTATGTTTCTTCTTTCCAGCATGATTCAATAATCACCTTGATGATTGTGACATTTGCAATACTAAATAAATATCCACTTGGGCACTGTAAAGAATGATAAATCCAGTAAAACTCTAATTACACCAATGCCGTTTATTTAACACAAGCCACACTACATAAATCAAAACACATAAATGCATTAACTGTATTCACCATATTTTCAGCTTATACAAGAAAGACTTCATCAGATCATACTGACAGAAAGCAATAGTATTGTTACCAGGCACACTGCATATCCAGTCCTTTAATGTGTCACCTTTTTCCCAGATTTTGTTGTATCGCTTCTCATACTTTGACAACTTACCCATAACTATGAGTTAAACTGGTGCATTTTGCTCTTAAAAAAGCAGTCCCACTGCCCTCCCCTGCCTTCCAATAGTTTTAAATATACACACAACAGTTAGTTTTTCCTAAAAAAACACTGTGGAAGTTATCGAAGTGTAAAGGTCTAGCTTCTTGATGTCAGATTCAGAATGGTTTGCACTTGGACTTAAATTAAACTTTACAGCCTAAAAGAAACAAAAGAAATGCAAATGCAATGTAATACAGTACTTACCCAGACACCGATGAAATTACTTTTTTAATCACATCTCTTGTTACAATAAAGTTTATTATGACTTTAATTATAGCTAATTTATGGCATTTTGTTTTTATTTACTCTTGGGGATAAGAAGAAATACTCTGTTCCACACATTATACGTGATTCTCTGCACCATAAATAAATTACTGACTGTAAAAGTGGCACAAAGCTTATATCAAGTTTCTTATACAACTGGCTGTTAGCAGTCTGTAGGGTACAGAGTATACTAACAGGGCTATGATTCGGGCAATATAGGACATGTTGTTTAGACCTTGTATCCTTTTGGTAACATATCTCTGCTGGCCTTCCTGCTGTTCCATAAATCTGGACATACACATGCCAAAGGGGCATTATATTCAATTATTGGTCTAATGAGGGTGGTGTAAAGGGGAGCAATGACATCCCTACATGTAGACACAATCCCTTTGTTTATGAGCTGTACAGTATAGGAGTTCTTACAACATTAGACAAACATTAAGGCTTTTTCAATATACATCCATAGTAAATACTACTGAAAAAGATTAATTCATGAAAAAAATGCATTTTTAAGTCAGCCTGTGAGCTTCTCTGTTGAAATTATTATTAACTGTTCGGTGGTAGAGGAATGAACTCCGCTCGTACTACAGGACACAAGTAGCCAACGAAGGATGGATTATTCCAAAACAGAAGTTGTTAAATCCAAAATACTATTTTATTGTTGAAACCAAGTTGAGCTTTGCTGTACCCCAGCCTTCATCAGAACAAATAAATCACCTGAGCAACGTGGTATATATACACACACACTCATATATCTTGTGATAATCAATTAATTAATAAATCATTAAAAAAGGCGCCAAATGTTTTAAAGAGACAAAATACTCAATAACATGTAAACACTCTCCTACACTTGATAAAACAAAGAACCTACAAAAACAATAAATAAGGAATACAATGTAATAAAATGTAAAATGTGATTAAAAATCATCCATTGAATGAATATCCCAAAATTCGAGCTAATGTATACAAACCATATAAATTGGACATCAACATACAATTAGTGTTGTTTGGAAGTCAAAATGCAACAATAGTCAATAATACATATATATATGTATATATAAATGTGCAAAGCTATAAACCACAGCTAGTCCTTCTAAAAATATGGACTATCATAAAAGTAAAATATATACAGAATATGTTAAGTATAATGAATAAAAATAATGACCAAGACAACGGATATAACTAGTGGGAAGTTATTCCAAAGCTAAAAAAGGTTTTATACTTATGAAATCATTGAGACCAGGTGGTCTCGTGGAATCTGTTAAAATTTGCCATTTACTTTCGCACGATGCCAATTTCATTTTCCAATCCCCTCCAAAGGGGGTAATATCCACCTGTTCTATGATGGAAAATAAAAAGCTATGATTTTCTCCCTTTTCCATAATGTGCCTGTACAATGCATTTTTGTTGTCGTGCTTCCTTATTCTATATAGGTGTTCGTAGATACGTCTGTTGAGCTGCCTCTCTGTTTTACCCACATAATGAGCATTACATTTGCTGCAAACAGCCAAATACACCACCTGTTTAGTTTTGCAATTTCCTTAGGCATCTGATAGTGGTGTGGCAGACATCATCTAATCTTATACTCTTATTGTTATTAATATATTTGCATTGATTGCAGTTTCCACATTTGACCGTGCCTGTGAAGGTAGCTGAATGTGTATGAGTGTGGTCACCCTTCTCTAGTAATGCTTTTAAGTTGGGAGCTGTTTTGTACACACATCTCGGTTTGTTACCCAAGACCTGGTCCTTGTCAATGACCGTCAAGGTGTTCCAATACCTTTCCAAGATATCTTTAATAATGTATATACTAGGGGAATACATGAGAACACAAACCCTACCCAGTGATAGATCGTGTGTATCATCTTTAATGGATGGTTGGTAGATACCTAATAGTGGAGGGTATTTTTACCCCATTGATTATATACATAATTAATGACTTCATTGACCATGTTTTCAGGGTAAGATCTTTTGTTAAACATGTCTTTAATTGTTCCAAGTTCGGATTCCAAAATATGAATATTGGACGACATCCTGGCCACACGAATGCATTGTCCCTTTAACACATTGTGGAATACATGGGGTGGGTGATTGCTGCTGTAATGAACATAGTCATTCGAAAAAGTTGGTTTTCTGTAGGTTCTAGAAGTAAATCCACTTTCATTTTTACTCAGAAGTACGTCTAAATAAGAGATTTCTCGATGACTGCACTCATACGTGAATTGTAAGAACTCCACTGTGTGGTTGAGGTAAATCATAAATTCCTTGAGTCTCTCTGCAGATGCTTTCCACAAAATGAATATATCGTCAAGGTATCTGACGTATAGGGCAATGTCCTTGAAAAAGGAACTCTTGAAAACACATTCGGATTCCCACTCTGCCATGACCAGGTTCGCGAAGATGGGGGCACAAGCTGCTCCCATCGCCACTCCCCTGGTCTGCCTGAAGTATTCTCCTTGGAATAAGATGTAATTGTGGTCCAACACGAGTGACATCATGTCACATATGAGACTGATTTTCTCCCATGAGTAGTCCGTACATTTCTTGAGACTTCTTTCAAAATATTCCAAACCTTCAGTCCTAGGTATACAAGAGAACAGGTCGACCACATCCACTGTCAAAAATATCAAATTGGTGTCCCACACGTCCTTGGTGATGACTCCCAAGAATCTCCAAGAATCTTTAATGATATGTGGAATGTGGTCGTAAGTCTTCTTGAGCCATCCATCAATAAGTTGACCTATTTTGAAAGATTTGGACCTTGAACCTGATACAATGGGACGAAAGGGGGGTTGTTCAAGAGATTTGTGTATCTTGGGGATACCCACCATTTTGGCCAACACTGGATGATCTACTTTCAAGAAGGAATAAGTCTCGTTGGAGATCCTATTATCTATAAGGTATTCCTCAATGATGAGGTCAATGCGCTTGTGACCAATGTTGACCTGATTCAAGGAGATGTGTTCATAGTTCCCTGAATTGTGTAAGATGTTATGTATCTCCAAATTGTATTCATCAGTAGAGAATACAACAGCACCCCCACCCTTGTCAGGTTTCATGACCCTGATGTCCTTGTTGGTAATGAGGTCTAGTAGGCTTTGTCTCTCCAAATTAGTAAGATTGTCGGGTTCACTGTGTCTCTTGTGTGCCTTGTTGTTGTGTGTCCAATATATGTCGTTACAAACCAATTGTTCATAATTGTGCACGTGTGGGTTGGAAACAGGTATGAAGGTACTTTTTTTGGTAAGAGCAGTTCCAGCTATGCCCTTAACCATAGTCTTCGAGTCGGGATGTTTGTCGAATTGTAAAGCCAAAGTTAGCTTCCTACAATATTTCTTAATTTCTTTAATACAATCCAATAAATTCCATGCCCTCGTAGGTATGAATTTCATACCTTTACTTAAAAGTCCAGCACAAGTATGGTTGATGTCCATAGTCGTGTAGTTGAACACCTTGAACCCATCATGTGTGATAATTCTAGGGTGAGAGTCAGAGTCATGTGATATCGTCGGGATCACATTCTGTTTAGGGATGTAACTGTTAACTGACGGTATGGGGTCCTCAACTGTAGTGATATTGTATGACTCATACACATTCAGTACCTTGGTTTTGTGCCCCTCCATGCTGGATAAAACCTTCCCCCCTGAAAATTTTCTTCCCTATGTGATTTATTCGGTTCATTCCTCCTGGATGGGTATCTATTGTGTGTGACTGTGTCCTTGTGTCTTGGCCAAACATACGCCTTGTCATTTTTATAAGCCTCCTCATCCCGTTGCAGTTTCTTTTCCTTCCTGTCCACAATAATCAGCACACTATTGTCAGCATAATGGAACTGTTTCACATACAAATCCTTCATACTATCAAAGTCATAGTGTTGTGTAATAGTGATGTTAATATTTTCTAATTGATCAGCTAACAAACTCAATTTGACATCCAAATGTTTGATAACCAATTTTATATAATCCTGTCCAAAACCCTCAAATAGCTTATTGAAATCATTCTCCACTTCAGATGTGTACTTTATCCCCAACGGTAATTTAAAAAATCTCATGCCTTTTGGCACAATGTTAAGTGCAATACATTTAGTTAAGTAACTACGGTCTATCTTAGTATTCTTATATGCAATGAGCTTTTTACCATAGTCTAATATGCACTCTTTTAAAGACATGTGATTAATGTCCTTCTGGCCATCTGTCTCATTCATGGCTCTCATGCCTTTATCAAAATACTCATAACCATCACATAAAAACTTTTCAAATATATCTTTTCCATTACACATATAGCCCTTTGATGTTCTACCATCAACGTGTTGGGCTGAGTCTATTTGTTCAAGTAAATGAAATCTGTTGCAACTCATGGGGACACTCCCCAAATTAGCGTTCACAGTACCTGTGTTATCCGTAACAGTCCCTGCTCGACGGTTACTGTCCTTATGGATTTTCGGGCGGGCCCCACCATACTGATTATCTAAACGCTTTTTGCACAAACTAAAATCAAAGGTACAGTCCTGCTCGGCAAATTCGTGGCGTTCGCTTAAGAGAAAATCATCCTCGTTATGTGCTAAATCCAAAATACAGTGTTTGGCAGCTCGACTAGCTGCCTGTGTCTCCCCAATGAGTTGCAACTCAGGAGGATGATCGAAGGCTCCATCCGTGTCTAATAATGCTTTTGGGAAGCCACAATCTGGTGTGCTGACCTCATTGCAAGCTTGTAGTCTCTGCCCGAAGTTCCGCGTCTGCGTAGTGTAATCTTTACGTACAGCAGGAACGTCAGCTTCGTCCTCCGAGGTTGTGTGTATCAGTTGTGCTTGTACCAGCTCCATAGAGTCTCCACGTTGCATTTCCTCCTTAGGTTTACCGTTTTTAGATGTCAGTTCACTGAATAAAGTCACAAGCTTATGTACCTCTTCCTGCAGAGCTGTAAGATCGGATCTTAATTCAAGAATGACGTCCTTGGACAATGAAGCAGTGAGTTACATATCCTCTGCCATCACGAAAACTCACAAATGGTGAAGAAATGAATACACAATAACTGTTCGGTGGTAGAGGAATGAACTCCGCTCGTACTACAGGACACAAGTAGCCAACGAAGGATGGATTATTCCAAAACAGAAGTTGTTAAATCCAAAATACTATTTTATTGTTGAAACCAAGTTGAGCGCTTTCGGCTGTACCCCAGCCTTCATCAGAACAAATAAATCACCTGAGCAACGTGGTATATATACACACACACTCATATATCTTGTGATAATCAATTAATTAATAAATCATTAAAAAAGGCGCCAAATGTTTTAAAGAGACAAAATACTCAATAACATGTAAACACTCTCCTACACTTGATAAAACAAAGAACCTACAAAAAACAATAAATAAGGAATACAATGTAATAAAAATGTAAAATGTGATTAAAAAATCATCCATTGAATGAATATCCCAAAATTCGAGCTAATGTATACAAACCATATAAATTGGACATCAACATACAATTAGTGTTGTTTGGAAGTCAAAATGCAACAATAGTCAATAATACATATATATATGTATATATAAATGTGCAAAGCTATAAACCACAGCTAGTCCTTCTAAAAATATGGACTATCATAAAAGTAAAATATATACAGAATATGTTAAGTATAATGAATAAAAATAATGACCAAGACAACGGATATAACTAGTGGGAAGTTATTCCAAAGCTAAAAAAGGTTTTATACTTATGAAATCATTGAGACCAGGTGGTCTCGTGGAATCTGTTAAAATTTGCCATTTACTTCTACGATGCCAATTTCATTTTCCAATCCCCTCCAAAGGGGGTAATATCCACCTGTTCTATGATGGAAAATAAAAAGCTATGATCTTCTCCCTTTTCCATAATGTGCCTGTACAATGCATTTTTGTTGTCGTGCTTCCTTATTCTATATAGGTGTTCGTAGATACGTCTGTTGAGCTGCCTCTCTGTTTTACCCACATAATGAGCATTACATTTGCTGCAAACAGCCAAATACACCACCTGTTTAGTTTTGCAATTTCCCCTTAGGCATCTGATAGTGGTGTGGCAGACATCATCTAATCTTATACTCTTATTGTTATTAATATATTTGCATTGATTGCAGTTTCCACATTTGACCGTGCCTGTGAAGGTAGCTGAATGTGTATGAGTGTGGTCACCCTTCTCTAGTAATGCTTTTAAGTTGGGAGCTGTTTTGTACACACATCTCGGTTTGTTACCCAAGACCTGGTCCTTGTCAATGACCGTCAAGGTGTTCCAATACCTTTCCAAGATATCTTTAATAATGTATATACTAGGGGAATACATGAGAACACAAACCCTACCCAGTGATAGATCGTGTGTATCATCTTTAATGGATGGTTGGTAGATACCTAATAGTGGAGGGTATTTTTTACCCCATTGATTATATACATAATTAATGACTTCATTGACCATGTTTTCAGGGTAAGATCTTTTGTTAAACATGTCTTTAATTGTTCCAAGTTCGGATTCCAAAATATGAATATTGGACGACATCCTGGCCACACGAATGCATTGTCCCTTTAACACATTGTGGAATACATGGGGTGGGTGATTGCTGCTGTAATGAACATAGTCATTCGAAAAAGTTGGTTTTCTGTAGGTTCTAGAAGTAAATCCACTTTCATTTTTACTCAGAAGCACGTCTAAATAAGAGATTTCGATGACTGTACTCATCGTGAATTGTAAGAACTCCACTGTGTGGTTGAGGTAAATCATAAATTCCTTGAGTCTCTCTGCAGATGCTTTCCACAAAATGAATATATCGTCAAGGTATCTGACGTATAGGGCAATGTCCTTGAAAAAGGAACTCTTGAAAACACATTCGGATTCCCACTCTGCCATGACCAGGTTCGCGAAGATGGGGGCACAAGCTGCTCCCATCGCCACTCCCCTGGTCTGCCTGAAGTATTCTCCTTGGAATAAGATGTAATTGTGGTCCAACACGAGTGACATCATGTCACATATGAGACTGATTTTCTCCCATGAGTAGTCCGTACATTTCTTGAGACTTCTTTCAAAATATTCCAAACCTTCAGTCCTAGGTATACAAGAGAACAGGTCGACCACATCCACTGTCAAAAATATCAAATTGGTGTCCCACACGTCCTTGGTGATGACTCCCAAGAATCTCCAAGAATCTTTAATGATATGTGGAATGTGGTCGTAAGTCTTCTTGAGCCATCCATCAATAAGTTGACCTATTTTGAAAGATTTGGACCTTGAACCTGATACAATGGGACGAAAGGGGGGTTGTTCAAGAGATTTGTGTATCTTGGGGATACCCACCATTTTGGCCAACACTGGATGATCTACTTTCAAGAAGGAATAAGTCTCGTTGGAGATCCTATTATCTATAAGGTATTCCTCAATGATGAGGTCAATGCGCTTGTGACCAATGTTGACCTGATTCAAGGAGATGTGTTCATAGTTCCTGAATTGTGTAAGATGTTATGTATCTCCAAATTGTATTCATCAGTAGAGAATACAACAGCACCCCACCCTTGTCAGGTTTCATGACCCTGATGTCCTTGTTGGTAATGAGGTCTAGTAGGCTTTGTCTCTCCAAATTAGTAAGATTGTCGGGTTCACTGTGTCTCTTGTGTGCCTTGTTGTTGTGTGTCCAATATATGTCGTTACAAACCAATTGTTCATAATTGTGCACGTGTGGGTTGGAAACAGGTATGAAGGTACTTTTTTTGGTAAGAGCAGTTCCAGCTATGCCCTTAACCATAGTCTTCGAGTCGGGATGTTTGTCGAATTGTAAAGCCAAATTCAGCTTCCTACAATATTTCTTAATTTCTTTGATACAATCCAATAAATTCCATCGCCTCGTGGGTATAAATTTCATACCTTTACTTAGGAGTCCAGCACTAGTATGGTTGATGTCCATAGTCGTGTAGTTGAACACCTTGAACCCATCATGTGTGATAATTCTAGGGTGAGAGTCAGAGTCATGTGATATCGTCGGGATCACATTCTGTTTAGGGATGTAACTGTTAACTGACGGTATGGGGTCCTCAACTGTAGTGATATTGTATGACTCATACACATTCAGTACCTTGGTTTTGTGCCCCTCCATGCTGGGTAAAACCTTCCCCCCTGAAAATTTTCCTCCCTGTGTGATTTATTCAGTTCGTTCCTCCTGGATGGGTATCTGTTATGTGTAACTGTGTCCTTGTGTCTTGGCCAGACATACGCCCTATCATTCTTATAGGCCTCCACATCCCGTTGTAGTTTCTTTTCCTTCCTATCCACAATATTCTGCACACTATTGTCAGCATAATGAAACTGTTTTACATACAATTCCTTCATACTATCAAAGTCATAGTGCTGTGTAATAGTGATGTTAATATTTTCTAATTGATCAGCTAACAAACTCAATTTGACATCCAAATGTTTGATAACCAATTTTATATAATCCTGTCCAAAACCCTCAAATAGCTTATTGAAATCATTCTCCACTTCAGATGTGTACTTTATCCCCAACGGTAATTTAAAAAATCTCATGCCTTTTGGCACAATGTTAAGTGCAATACATTTAGTTAAGTAACTACGGTCTATCTTAGTATTCTTATATGCAATGAGCTTTTACCATAGTCTAATATGCACTCTTTTAAAGACATGTGATTAATGTCCTTCTGGCCATCTGTCTCATTCATGGCTCTCATGCCTTTATCAAAATACTCATAACCATCACATAAAACTTTTCAAATATATCTTTTCCATTACACATATAGCCCTTTGATGTTCTACCATCAACGTGTTGGGCTGAGTCTATTTGTTCAAGTAAATGAAATCTGTTGCAACTCATGGGGACACTCCCCAAATTAGCGTTCACAGTACCTGTGTTATCCGTAACAGTCCCTGCTCGACGGTTACTGTCCTTATGGATTTTCGGGCGGGCCCCACCATACTGATTATCTAAACGCTTTTTGCACAAACTAAAATCAAAGGTACAGTCCTGCTCGGCAAATTCGTGGCGTTCGCTTAAGAGAAAATCATCCTCGTTATGTGCTAAATCCAAAATACAGTGTTTGGCAGCTCGACTAGCTGCCTGTGTCTCCCCAATGAGTTGCAACTCAGGAGGATGATCGAAGGCTCCATCCGTGTCTAATAATGCTTTTGGGAAGCCACAATCTGGTGTGCTGACCTCATTGCAAGCTTGTAGTCTCTGCCCGAAGTTCCGCGTCTGCGTAGTGTAATCTTTACGTACAGCAGGAACGTCAGCTTAAATCCTCCGAGGTTGTGTGTATCAGTTGTGCTTGTACCAGCTCCATAGAGTCTCCACGTTGCATTTCCTCCTTAGGTTTACCGTTTTTAGATGTCAGTTCACTGAATAAAGTCACAAGCTTATGTACCTCTTCCTGCAGAGCTGTAAGATCGGATCTTAATTCAAGAATGACGTCCTTGGACAATGAAGCAGTGAGTTGCATATCCTCTGCCATCACGAAAACTCACAAATGGTGAAGAAATGAATACACAATAACTGTTCGGTGGTAGAGGAATGAACTCCTTTCGTACTACAGGACACAAGTAGCCAACGAAGGATGGATTATTCCAAAACAGAAGTTGTTAAATCCAAAATACTATTTTATTGTTGAAACCAAGTTGAGCGCTTTCGGCTGTACCCCAGCCTTCATCAGAACAAATAAATCACCTGAGCAACGTGGTATATATACACACACACTCATATATCTTGTGATAATCAATTAATTAATAAATCATTAAAAAAGGCGCCAAATGTTTTAAAGAGACAAAATACTCAATAACATGTAAACACTCTCCTACACTTGATAAAACAAAGAACCTACAAAAAACAATAAATAAGGAATACAATGTAATAAAAATGTAAAATGTGATTAAAAAATCATCCATTGAATGAATATCCCAAAATTCGAGCTAATGTATACAAACCATATAAATTGGACATCAACATACAATTAGTGTTGTTTGGAAGTCAAAATGCAACAATAGTCAATAATACATATATATATGTATATATAAATGTGCAAAGCTATAAACCACAGCTAGTCCTTCTAAAAATATGGACTATCATAAAAGTAAAATATATACAGAATATGTTAAGTATAATGAATAAAAATAATGACCAAGACAACGGATATAACTAGTGGGAAGTTATTCCAAAGCTAAAAAAGGTTTTATACTTATGAAATCATTGAGACCAGGTGGTCTCGTGGAATCTGTTAAAATTTGCCATTTACTTTCGCACGATGCCAATTTCATTTTCCAATCCCCTCCAAAGGGGGTAATATCCACCTGTTCTATGATGGAAAATAAAAAGCTATGATCTTCTCCCTTTTCCATAATGTGCCTGTACAATGCATTTTTGTTGTCGTGCTTCCTTATTCTATATAGGTGTTCGTAGATACGTCTGTTGAGCTGCCTCTCTGTTTTACCCACATAATGAGCATTACATTTGCTGCAAACAGCCAAATACACCACCTGTTTAGTTTTGCAATTTCCCCTTAGGCATCTGATAGTGGTGTGGCAGACATCATCTAATCTTATACTCTTATTGTTATTAATATATTTGCATTGATTGCAGTTTCCACATTTGACCGTGCCTGTGAAGGTAGCTGAATGTGTATGAGTGTGGTCACCCTTCTCTAGTAATGCTTTTAAGTTGGGAGCTGTTTTGTACACACATCTCGGTTTGTTACCCAAGACCTGGTCCTTGTCAATGACCGTCAAGGTGTTCCAATACCTTTCCAAGATATCTTTAATAATGTATATACTAGGGGAATACATGAGAACACAAACCCTACCCAGTGATAGATCGTGTGTATCATCTTTAATGGATGGTTGGTAGATACCTAATAGTGGAGGGTATTTTTTACCCCATTGATTATATACATAATTAATGACTTCATTGACCATGTTTTCAGGGTAAGATCTTTTGTTAAACATGTCTTTAATTGTTCCAAGTTCGGATTCCAAAATATGAATATTGGACGACATCCTGGCCACACGAATGCATTGTCCCTTTAACACATTGTGGAATACATGGGGTGGGTGATTGCTGCTGTAATGAACATAGTCATTCGAAAAAGTTGGTTTTCTGTAGGTTCTAGAAGTAAATCCACTTTCATTTTTACTCAGAAGTACGTCTAAATAAGAGATTTCTCGATGACTGTACTCATACGTGAATTGTAAGAACTCCACTGTGTGGTTGAGGTAAATCATAAATTCCTTGAGTCTCTCTGCAGATGCTTTCCACAAAATGAATATATCGTCAAGGTATCTGACGTATAGGGCAATGTCCTTGAAAAAGGAACTCTTGAAAACACATTCGGATTCCCACTCTGCCATGACCAGGTTCGCGAAGATGGGGGCACAAGCTGCTCCCATCGCCACTCCCCTGGTCTGCCTGAAGTATTCTCCTTGGAATAAGATGTAATTGTGGTCCAACACGAGTGACATCATGTCACATATGAGACTGATTTTCTCCCATGAGTAGTCCGTAAATTTCTTGAGACTTCTTTCAAAATATTCCAAACCTTCAGTCCTAGGTATACAAGAGAACAGGTCGACCACATCCACTGTCAAAATAACAAATTGGTGTCCCACACGTCCTTGGTGATGACTCCCAAGAATCTCCAAGAATCTTTAATGATATGTGGAATGTGGTCGTAAGTCTTCTTGAGCCATCCATCAATAAGTTGACCTATTTTGAAAGATTTGGACCTTGAACCTGATACAATGGGACGAAAGGGGGGTTGTTCAAGAGATTTGTGTATCTTGGGGATACCCACCATTTTGGCCAACACTGGATGATCTACTTTCAAGAAGGAATAAGTCTCGTTGGAGATCCTATTATCTATAAGGTATTCCTCAATGATGAGGTCAATACGCTTATGACCAATGTTGACCTGATTCAAGGAGATGTGTTCATAGTTCCCTGAATTGTGTAAGATGTTATGTATCTCCAAATTGTATTCATCAGTAGAGAATACAACAGCACCCCCACCCTTGTCAGGTTTCATGACCCTGATGTCCTTGTTGGTAATGAGGTCTAGTAGGCTTTGTCTCTCCAAATTAGTAAGATTGTCGGGTTCACTGTGTCTCTTGTGTGCCTTGTTGTTGTGTGTCCAATATATGTTACAAACCAATTGTTCATAATTGTGCACGTGTGGGTTGGAAACAGGTATGAAGGTACTTTTTTTGGTAAGAGCAGTTCCAGCTATGCCCTTAACCATAGTCTTCGAGTCGGGATGTTTGTCGAATTGTAAAGCCAAATTCAGCTTCCTACAATATTTCTTAATTTCTTTGATACAATCCAATAAATTCCATCGCCTCGTGGGTATAAATTTCATACCTTTACTTAGGAGTCCAGCACTAGTATGGTTGATGTCCATAGTCGTGTAGTTGAACACCTTGAACCCATCATGTGTGATAATTCTAGGGTGAGAGTCAGAGTCATGTGATATCGTCGGGATCACATTCTGTTTAGGGATGTAACTGTTAACTGACGGTATGGGGTCCTCAACTGTAGTGATACTGTATGACTCATACACATTCAGTACCTTGGTTTTGTGCCCCTCCATGCTGGATAAAACCTTCCCCCCTGAAAATTTTCTTCCCTATGTGATTTATTCGGTTCATTCCTCCTGGATGGGTATCTATTGTGTGTGACTGTGTCCTTTTGTCTTGGCCAAACATACGCCCTGTCATTTTTATAAGCCTCCTCATCCCGTTGCAGTTTCTTTTCCTTCCTGTCCACAATAATCAGCACACTATTGTCAGCATAATGGAACTGTTTCACATACAAATCCTTCATACTATCAAAGTCATAGTGTTGTGTAATAGTGATGTTAATATTTTCTAATTGATCAGCTAACAAACTCAATTTGACATCCAAATGTTTGATAACCAATTTTATATAATCCTGTCCAAAACCCTCAAATAGCTTATTGAAATCATTCTCCACTTCAGATGTGTACTTTATCCCCAACGGTAATTTAAAAAATCTCATGCCTTTTGGCACAATGTTAAGTGCAATACATTTAGTTAAGTAACTACGGTCTATCTTAGTATTCTTATATGCAATGAGCTTTTTACCATAGTCTAATATGCACTCTTTTAAAGACGTGATTAATGTCCTTCTGGCCATCTGTCTCATTCATGGCTCTCATGCCTTTATCAAAATACTCATAACCATCACATAAAAACTTTTCAAATATATCTTTTCCATTACACATATAGCCCTTTGATGTTCTACCATCAACGTGTTGGGCTGAGTCTATTTGTTCAAGTAAATGAAATCTGTTGCAACTCATGGGGACACTCCCCAAATTAGCGTTCACAGTACCTGTGTTATCCGTAACAGTCCCTGCTCGACGGTTACTGTCCTTATGGGTTTTCGGGCGGGCCCCACCATACTGATTATCTAAACGCTTTTTGCACAAACTAAAATCAAAGGTACAGTCCTGCTCGGCAAATTCGTGGCGTTAAGAGAAAATCATCCTCGTTATGTGCTAAATCCAAAATACAGTGTTTGGCAGCTCGACTAGCTGCCTGTGTCTCCCCAATGAGTTGCAACTCAGGAGGATGATCGAAGGCTCCATCCGTGTCTAATAATGCTTTTGGGAAGCCACAATCTGGTGTGCTGACCTCATTGCAAGCTTGTAGTCTCTGCCCGAAGTTCCGCGTCTGCGTAGTGTAATCTTTACGTACAGCAGGAACGTCAGCTTCGTCCTCCGAGGTTGTGTGTATCAGTTGTGCTTGTACCAGCTCCATAGAGTCTCCACGTTGCATTTCCTCCTTAGGTTTACCGTTTTTAGATGTCAGTTCACTGAATAAAGTCACAAGCTTATGTACCTCTTCCTGCAGAGCTGTAAGATCGGATCTTAATTCAAGAATGACGTCCTTGGACAATGAAGCAGTGAGTTGCATATCCTCTGCCATCACGAAAACTCACAAATGGTGAAGAAATGAATACACAATAACTGTTCGTGGTAGAGGAATGAACTCGCTCGTACTACAGGACACAAGTAGCCAACGGGATGGATTATTCCAAAACAGAAGTTGTTAAATCCAAAATACTATTTTATTGTTGAAACCAAGTTGAGCGCTTTCGGCTGTACCCCAGCCTTCATCAGAACAAATAAATCACCTGAGCAACGTGGTAAATATACACACACACTCATATATCTTGTGATAATCAATTAATTAATAAATCATTAAAAAAGGCGCCAAATGTTTTAAAGAGACAAAATACTCAATAACATGTAAACACTCTCCTACACTTGATAAAACAAAGAACCTACAAAAAACAATAAATAAGGAATACAATGTAATAAAAATGTAAAATGTGATTAAAAAATCATCCATTGAATGAATATCCCAAAATTCGAGCTAATGTATACAAACCATATAAATTGGACATCAACATACAATTAGTGTTGTTTGGAAGTCAAAATGCAACAATAGTCAATAATACATATATATATGTATATATAAATGTGCAAAGCTATAAACCACAGCTAGTCCTTCTAAAAATATGGACTATTAACCTGCTCACAGTTGTTCCACATTATGAAAGGCAACCTTCCACTGAATGCACTACAGAAAGGAGTAAGTCAGGGGCAGCTCGTGCTATAGGACTGCAGGAGTGCAACCCCTTCACCTGTAAAATGGGTCCCCACCTGTAAAAATCAATTAAATAAATTCCCCACCCCCCAAACATATTAAAATAAAAATTCTCGGACTCCGTGCATGCATGCTTAGTTCCTGACTGCTGTGTTAGGCAGACCAGAACTCCAAGCATGCATGCTCAGGCATTCAGAGATACAGACTGCTCTGTTAGGCAGTAGGGAAGGCAAGAAACTCCACCCTTCCAGCCCAGAGGTCTGTGCAGTGACAACCACACAAACTGGAAGGTCACCAGACCGCATCAACCACAGGCTGGACCAACAGCAGGAGGCTCCAGCATGTACAAGTTATGGAAGACAATGTGTGTGTGTGTGTGTGTGTGTGTGTGTGTGTGTGTGTGTGTGTGTGTGTGTGTGTGTGTGTGTGTGTGAAATGCCCCAGTAGCTTCATGGTGGTGGATAGAGAATAAGGCTTGAACCCTGTACCTTGGGCCTAAGTGACAAGAGCCTGAATTCCCTACCCACCACCATTTGTAAAACATTTGCAGATTTTTGCCTCATTTTTGTTCTGTTCCTCATAAAATCTGTGGTTTCTGTATTTTTGTTACTTTACTTAACACAGCCAGTAATTAATTGGTAGCAGTGTTGCCTGACAGCTACGGGCTGTCTGGTTAGATTCTTGGCTGGGGTGCCTTCTGTGTGGAGTCTGCATGTCCTCCCTGTGTTTGTGTGGGTTTGCTCTAGTGTCCTCAGTGGGTATTTGTCCCTATTTTTTGGACTGTATTCCCCCATCATTGGCTTTGTCCAGGTTTTTTGTGCCAAGGTTGAGAGCTATGGTGATAACTGAACTCACTGAATATGTTTGGGGGCTGTATTCCCCCATTATCGGCTTTGTTCAGGTGTTTTGGCTAAGATGTTGACAGCTATGGTGAGAACTGAATTCACTAAATGGTAGCCATTTAAGTTTCAGTCTTCCTTTCTTTCATAAAAAATAGATGATTTGGCATAGTGGTATGTTGCTCTGGCTGTTTTGTACAGGGTCCTGGGTTCAATACTTGGCAGTGAAATGTATGGTGGCAACACAGCATTTTATTCTAGCAACTTTCCAACATTATACAAGCAATGTTTAAAATGTGCCCCTGGTTTTTGGGCTTTTGTTCCCCCCCAATAAATTTTGGCTTTTTCCAGATTTCTTGTGCTGCAAAGTTCAGAGCTACAGCTGAGTGTCGAGTAGATTTTACAAGGAGCTGAGAGCTGCAGGGGAACAAATGTTTAGTGCTGCTTATACCAAATCTGCTTACATTGTAAATAGCACAACAGGTAGTGTACTTGCTTTTGATGCAGAAGGCTGTGGGTTCTACACCCATAGTAGGTAGATCCATTGCTGATACTGTACTCTGTTGTAAAGGGGATGGATGTTGCAGTCCTCTTTGGTGAAGATACCTAGTAACTATGAACCTGTTATCAGCTTGCCATCCATTCCCTATTGTGATATTACTAGAATTATCATTTTTTTAATGCAACATAGGCAATTTATTTCTTAAGGGCAACAGGCACTTTATTTGTAGATGAAACAATGACATATAAAGTTGTTTGCTAGCAGCAACCTCTTCATTAGTTACAGATTTCTTTAATGTGGAATTATTTAGATGACTTTTACTTCTTCAGAGAGCATGCATATTTACTGATACTGGTGGACTGTAGAAGTATGAGTAGACTTTTATGATGGAAATGTTCTGAAATGGGCAGTTGTGTCATTATTGGTGCATGCATTTTGTTTCATTGTTTACTGGAAAAATGTTCAAAACAATAAATTTAAAATGCCCTCTAACAACTGTACTGTATTGTACAAGGAATATAATTGAATACAATCAGGAAGATGTATCAAAGAGCATGTGTATGTTTCGTGTTCAAGGGGCCTATGATTTGAAAACAGCCCAAAATTCATCTTTATCTGTCACTGGCAAAATGTATTTTCCTTTGAATGTGGGTTTCAATGCTGTTTCAATGAATGTGAGTTTCAAGGGCAGAGAAGTTTTAATGCTAAGTCTATTTTCATTGCGAGACTGCATTGTTTTGTTAGCAGATATCTATTAGGGTTTATGCTGTAAAATATAAAATAAAACTTTCAAATGAATCCATATCATTGCAGAAGTAAAGCAGTATGCACATTACAGTGTTTATGGCAAATGGGGTGAAATAACCAAGGAATGGGACATTGGAATGGCTGCAGGGGGAACGCTCCATTCGACCACGATTTTGTGAGGGAGGGAAGGGCGGCAAACTAAGACAGCCCAGGCTGAACTATACCTCTCAACTGTCCAGAATTTTGCAGAATGAATAGATTTTTGCTTCTTATTTTTGGTTTGTTCCTCATAAAGTTTGCGGTTTTCTGCCAAATCATTTAGGAATGAAGTCACTAAATAATGGCAGACACATGGGTTTCAGATTTCATACCCTTCAAAAATTCATACTAATGCAAGACCTACTACTATTCTATTATCTTTCTAAGTTTATAAGAGCAATATTTAAAAATTGTCTTTATTTTTGGGCCTGTGTCCCACTTCTATGTATGGCTTTGTCCAGATTTCTTGCTCTAAGGTTGAGAGGGATGAGTATCAGAGCCATCACCATCAGCCAGAGACATTTCAAACTGTGACCTACTTGTTGCACTCCACTCCCCATTGTAGTGGCTCTGGATGTGTCCAAGCAAGGCAAGGAGCAGTTATGCAGTGTAAGTGTGCAGAGTATTCCCCCATCCAAGGTAGACCACAAGTATGACCGTGGCTTTTCCTCTGTCCTTGATTTTGCAGAATGTCCTGGTTTTCTGTCATATTTTTATACTGTTGATGTATGCTTCTTATTATTCAGAAAATGCATCCTGTTCCAGTGCCCTGTTGTTCTGTATTAAAGTAGCAATGCTTTAATGACCATCAGGTAAGTTTGTCGGAGATTGTAAGATGCAAGTAAGCTTTAATAAGCATACTGTTAAAGAATTACCAACATTGAAAGCCTTTTCATTGTTGCCATGCAGAGAATATTTACATAACTAGATAACGTAAAAGCCTTAGGTATTGAAATGCATATGACAGTATTTGTAATAAAGGACAGGATTACAGTATTTTCAGAAGCTCATTATATTTGTTGGAGACTTGCAGTTATCTTTGCAGCCTTTACCCGTAAACTTAACAGAATGCCAATCTATCATGTGTGGTTCATAACTTGTGCAGTATTCCTTTAAGCAATTTATCTTGAGTTTGTTTCTTGTTCGCTGTTCACTTTTTACTTTGATCATGTGTTCTGCATGAAACAAGTAGATAGTTGCTGTCAGGCAGCAGATCTTTTTTGGATAAGAAACATTTTTACAAGTGGGGGTATCACAGAGATTACTACTTTCAGCATGTTACTTGGTAATTTTATAAAGCTGAATATAAATTATAATTAGAACTGCAGTGCAAGGAGAAGTGGTTTGAGCTGAGTGCTGCTTGTTTTTTTTTTTATACTTGATTTTGATTGGCATTCCAGTAATGTATTTAAATAGCAATTTATTTTTTCATGCCTCACAACCTTTGTGTTTCCATCTAGATATTAAGTAAGTTGTCATGTAGCTAATGCATTGAAATATTTTTTTCTTCTACACTTCATTTTGTCTTGATTGGACTCTCATAATGACGGTTTGGCATCCAGGGCAGCGTATTTAATTAAATTTCCAGTTGTGGTTTTGAGCATAGCTCCACCCCTTTCTAGTTGGCCACACCCCTCCCCATTGGCCCCACCCATTCAGCTGTCTCCTGCAGCCCCACTTTAATTTGAAGTCACCAGCCACCACTGGAGTAAGTGTACAATGATTTATTTATTTTTTCAACCACCACTTCACCTATGGAGTTATATTGCACAAGGAAAGCATAGGTATGAGACATTTCAGGCCAGACGTGGGGGGCTGGGGGCATTTTTTTGACAGAAGTTTGAAATATCAGTTCCTTTCCTTGGCCTGGAAGGAGAAAGCAAAGCAGAGCTTTGCAATAAAGAAGACCATCGTACATACAACTGAAACAGTTGTACATGATGCCAAGGGCAGCCTACAGTGCAGGCAGCTGATGTGCACGCAGCTAATTTCTGAGGCAAAAGTAGTTGGATAGTTAAAAGTTCTTCTGATAACATACAAAACTGCTTCTCTCCATAAAACATCATAAGGAAATGAATGTAACCACCATAGTGTAGCAGTTTTATCATAACTCTAATAAAATAATGTGACAAATATTATTTACCCATAATACCTGCACTTTCATGATACACCATCTTTAAAGAAAACTACATATATACTGGATAATATCATGGTAATTGGTAAAATAAATACAACATTCATTCAAAGGGTATCCAGTTCCCGTCTGCCTGGGAAGCCACTGTCAACAAACCTCGTTGCTTTGCCAGAGACACTTTGCACCTGGCATCCCTAGGCTTTCAGCTGCTGACAAAGGCTCTTGCTTCCCCCATAGTGTTTTTTTAAGCAAGGTCTCAAAAACAACATTACTGACATGAAATTAACCAATCTGAACAAAATAAGGGTCGTGCTGCTAAATGCTTGGAGCTTAAACCAAAAACTGCACTCTCTGGAAGCACTTCTATCACTAGAAGATGTAAATGTCTGTGCAGTCATAGAAACCTGGTTTATGGCCTCAGAGAGTACTCCAGCCCTGCAAGGTTGCAATGCCTTCCACACCTTTAGACCTCAAAATGAGCATGTGAAAACCAAAGGAGTCAGTGTTTCAATCTATATTACAGATAAATTCAGCTTCCATCTAGTTAGACTGGACAACTCCATGGAGTTACTCCAGGTCCACATTACAGTGGGTAAGACCCCCATTCAAGTCTGAGCCTGTTAGAGATCCCCTCCATGGGTCACAATACCCATGAAGCCTACTTAACCAAACTGAAGTCAATTCAAATTTTACCGAACACACTGGTTATGGGGAATTTCAATTATCTTTTCATCAACTGGGAAACCTACTCTAGCCCAAACACGCTAGCACAAAAGTTCCTTGACTTTGTGAATTCAAATGCCATGGAAAAAAATTGTCCATACCCCAACAAGAGGAATAAACATTCCTGATCTGGTTTTCACCAACATGTCAAACAGGTGCACTGCTGCAACTGTTGGATCCTCATTGGGTAAAACTGACCACAAATCAGTCACCTTAAGCTGGCACTAACACCAGAACTTACAAAGGGTGAAATTAGACTAAAGAACTTCACCAAGGCAAATTATACCCACCTAGGTGAAGATAGAAATGCATTCCAAGCCCCACTCCAAGCTGGAAGTGGTAACTACATTGAAGCTTACACTAAAGCCCTGTACAATCACTTGCATAAGTGTATAAACTCTGCCACACCAAAAAGAATCAAAGCTACAGCCCCAAGTAAAAGCAAGCTGCTATGGTGAACATCCAGCATCAATAAACTTTACAATAAACAGAAAAAATTGCTGTCCAAGAAAACAAAGGCAAGACCCCAACAATGGAAAGGCACCCTCCTTAGCCTCAATAGGCAAATAAGACAACTTGTCAAATCCTCCAAGAGCTCCTTTGTGAGAAACCTAGCAAGTACTGCCAAGGATAACCATAAGGCCTTTTGCAGCTACATACATAACCTAAAAGGTAGAACACAAACATGTGCAGAACTAGTGGCCAACGTTATCACACACTGACCCCTCAGGCAGCAAACCTGCTAGCAGATAGGTTTGGAGACAATATCACTCCCTTATCCCCTCCTAACATACAGCAAGCTCTCCCCCAAAGTTCCCTACCACCTTACATATCTAAAGAGCAGGTCCTTAAAGCCTTGTCCAAAGTGAAAACACAGCCTCTATGGGACCAGATGATATCCCAGGATGTCTTCCAAACAGACTAAAACAGGAACTAGCATCACCACTAAGTACCCCTTTCAGTCATAGCCTAACCATAGGCTTTGTTCCTGCAGAACGGAGAACAGCTACAGTTATTCCTCTCCACAAAGGTGGCCTAGCCACAGACTCGGGGAATTGTAGACCCATAAGCCTGACCAACCTTATCTGTAAGGCCATGGAATGTATCATTATGGACCTCATAAATACATAGGTGACCTCGAAACCCTCAATCCTATCCAAATTGACTTTGAGAAGGGCAGATCCTGCTGTTAAATCTGGTGGATTTCTTTGAACGTGTGACCAAGGTCATTGATGAGGCCAAATCTGTGCACACAGCATACCTCAACTTGCCAAAGGCTTTCAACACAATCCCACATTTAGGCATTACCGATAAACTTAGCAAACTGAATGTAATCTCCTTCATTGTAAGATGGGTTGCCAACTGGCTCACAAACTAAACACACTATCAAAGTGGGTGACTCCACATCAGCCAGCAGACCTGTTACCAGTGGGGTGCCACAGGAGTCAGTGCTGGGCTCTCCACTGTTTGGTATATATTTCTCAGAAGTCAAGGTCAAAACTAAGGGGTTGTGGCTGACCAAGTTTGCAGATGACTGCAAACTTAGGGGAAATCATTCAATACCCAAATGATGACAGTATATTGCAGGATGGTCTCACACAGACCAGTGACTGGTGTATTAGTCACAGTCTGAAACTGAATGCAAACACATGCATTATCATTCCCTTCGGCACAAAAAATGTCCCCTTAAACTATCAAATCAACAACAATACCCTAAGTACCCATGAAGTGATAAGGGACTTGGGATCACAAGTCAATTGCAACCTTAACTTTGACCACCATTTGTCTACTGTAGTAAGGAAAGCTTTCCATGTAGCACTCTTGATTACTAAAGGTATCACCTTGAGAGTAAAAGAGGTCATAACCCCCCTATACTTGGCACTTATCTGGCCCATAACTGAGTATAATACCCCATTTAGCATGTACCGTACAAAGAACCTGCAGCAATTAGAGAGACCTCAGAGGTATCTAACAAAGAAGATCCTTATACAGACCAACTGAAATCCCTGTCACTGTATTCTGTATTGTACAGAATACTTAGAACAAGGCTTGGAATTCCTGCTACTGTTGCCTCATCCTTTGCCTGTCTGATTATGGGATGGTGGGAGACCCAATGTTTACAAAGCTTTCCTTTTTTTTATACAGCATGTGAAAATACACAAAAGATTTGTGGATGACCTATTTTTTATTACTGATACTATGAAAGAAGATGTGCTGGAATTTATAACGGATGTAAATTTAAGTAGTGACTTTCTAGCTTCAACTTAGGTAATGTAGGCACTAAAGTACATTTTTTGGATGTATCTATTTGTTGGAATAGTACAAACAGAGCTTTTAGCAGCAAGATTTTTAGGAAAGAGTGTTTTATCTAATAATTATTTGCAAAAGACTAGTACACATCCACTCTTTATGAAAAAGAACATACCAAGATGGCAAATTATCAGAATGTCTTGACTTACAGTTAGATTTTTTTTTTTGAAAGGTCTTGAAGACATAGTTAGGTTATTTGCAGATAGAGGTTATGACAGGAGTAAACTGCAAAGAACAGCAGAAGAGATTACATCTAAAAGAGAAACTGTGTTTCCACCTGTATTACATGCAGGGTTGACCACCAAGAATGTTTCAGATAAGAATGACAGTGCAAATTACACAAACAGTTTCTGTTTACACATGACAGTTGATGACAATAACATCAGGAAAATATTACAGAATAACTGGAACATTCTTAAAGGGAATTTTGAACTAATTCAGAAAACAGGTGAACAACCATGCTTTTGTTTTACAAAGCTAGGTCCATTAAGCAGTTTCTAGAGACAGATTATACATGCTAGTTTTATTCATAGTGACAGAAACCTAGGAATGTTTAAATGTGGGTTTTGCACTAGCTGCAGTTACATTTGGGAAGGTCCTTCCATTATTATGCTGCCCCAGATGGACCGAAGTATTAAAGTTGAGGGACAAGTTGATTATAACAGCAAAGGCATAGTGTATATTGCTATATGCTCCTATTGTTACTCCTTTTATATAGAAATGACAAAAAGGAAGTTAAGTGCTAGAATAAAGCAACACTTGCATACTATAAGGAAAAGAGACACAAATAATGCACTATTTAAGAATCCCACTCTATGTAAATTTATTAAAAGGTTTTATTTTTCTGTCCTAGAGATAGTTCCAAAAGATTTGAGGGGAGGTAACTACAAGAACAAAATTCTTAAAAGAAAAACTTTCTGGCAAGTTAAAATAGTATAAAGTATTTTTTAGAATAGCATATTTGTTAATATTGGCTGGTTTACATACAAAATTGTCATTAATTAAATGTGTTCTGTAGACTGAATTGGAAATGTTAGTTGACTGGTCAAGTATTCTGGTCAAGTATTTAAGTGCTAATTTTTTATCATTATATTTAAATGTGCTTAAACTGGGGAATAGACAAACTCAGCTTTACATGGATGGTAAGCCTGTTCCATAGGAGGGCAGTCTTTGGGAAACATACCTGTCTCTCCAGCATGTTCTGTTTAAGTCACATACAAAATTCAGGTCCCTAGACCTTGTACTTGTAGTACTTTTTGACTTACAAATATGTAGGAGACTCATAAGTGTGGGGTTTGCAGATGCCTTGTAAGCCAGGCATAGATCACGCCTCAACATCTATAGGAGACTGAGTAGAGAGAAAAGGCTTTAAGGCCTTCTGCATAAGGTAGGTTTGTTACTCCTTGTATTCTTTTTGTAAGGAACCTCTGAGGTCACTCTAGTTGCTGCATATGCCTAGTCAAGTACATACCAAAGGAAGCATTGTACTCTATGATTGGTCTGATACAGGTGAAGAACAGTGGTATAATGACCTCTTTGGACCTAGATGCCATGCCCTTCCTTAGAAGATGCGCAACAAAAAATGATTTCCTCACCACTGTGGTCACGTGGTGGTTGAAGGTAAGGCTACTATCTATGTGTGTACCCAGATCCCTGACCACTGCATCAACTCTTACGGGTGTATTATAACTCTTACGGATGTATAATCAACATGGTAATTAGCTAGGATGGGTGATTTCTCAAAGGGTATAGTTATGCATTTCATAGCCCTGAGTTTAAAACCATGGATTTGGCACCATTTATTAGTCAGAGATAGACCTTCTTGAAGAATGCTATTGTCTGCAGGGAATTGATGATAACCCCAGCTTGTAGTCATCTGCAAACGTAGTCAGCCATAAGCCTTCAGCATTTGCTTCCAATTCAGAGAAATAGATGCCTTAAATCAGCTGGCAGAATATCAAGCTGGGGACTCTGATAGTGAATGGTCTCTTGGTGGAGATGGTTTCACCTGTTTTGATCTTGTGTCCTATCAGTGAACCAGTTCATTATCCAGTGGGTGATAAAAGGGTTTATACCAAATTAGTGAGCTTGTGTATAATGCCTGAGTGGGGTACTGTAGCAAATGCCTTGGCCAGGTCGAGGTAAACTATGTGCATGGTCTTACCTTCGTCTAGTGCTTTAGTGACCCTCTCAAAAAAATCCAACAGATTTAATAGGCATGTCTTTCTTTTAACAGAGCCGAACTGTGATGGGTCTAGTGTTTGAAGGTTACCCATGACCTCATTTATCATGTCCATGATGATTCCTTCCATGGCCTTACATATGAGACTGATCAGACTTATGGGCCTGTAGTTTCCTGGATCAGTGGTTGGACTGCCTTTGTGCAGGGGAATGACTGTAGCCATCTTCCATTCCTTGGGCACAAAACCTGACAGAATGCTTCAGTTGAAAAGTGATTCAAGTGGACCATAGAGGTCCCATTGATGTAATGTTTTTGGCCTTGGAAAGTGCATTAATGACCTGTTTTCTACTAATGGTTGGAGGATTCTGGTATGTAGTATTTTCTTTGGTCTATTGGGAGGGGGGAGTGGGGAAGAGAAATTTTAGCTGAACCTGTCAGCCAAAAGGTTGACAATGGCCTCCTGTTCAATGTGAGTAATGCCATTTACAATAAGTTCTGCACATTGTGCTATATTTCCTCTGAGTGTATGGACACAGTTGTAGAAAGCTTTGTGGTTGTCCTTTGCCTGAGAAGCTATTTTACTTTTCAAATTTAACCTTTGAAGTATTAATTAACCCTCTTAGCTGCCTGTTTAGATTGGTCAGGGGGCATTTAGTATGTATGTCTCTGTTCCTCCTATGCTTGGCCAAGATTTTTTTCTTTTGTTGTATAACCGATTGATAGTCTGATTTCACCAGGTCAGCTTGTCTTTTCAGTTTGTCTTATTCTTACGAGTTCTTATTTCGTACGAGTGGGCACAGCTTGATCTATACATCTATCAATATGGCTGTACAGATATTTTGTAAATAGCTCAGTGTATTCTGTGGTGTTAACTGGGTTTGGTAATGCTTGGAATTTAGCCAAGGTGTTGCTTAGTAGAGAGAGGTTAGCCTTGGAATAGTTCCTAAAGATTTTTGGTTTTGCTGGACACCCAGAATTAATTTTTATTTTAAGTAATTCTGCATTATGGTCAGATCTGATATGCAAAGATATTACACTGGGTGAGGAACACTGAACCCCCCCCCCCCATGTTCATGAGTACAAGGTCAAAGATGTTTGCACCCCTGGAAGGAGAATGGAGCAACTGTTCCAGGATGTTGGTATTAATGTTTAGAAATTGCTGGGCTTGTGCATTAGAAGTGCTGTAGGAATCCCAATCTATAGAGGTTTAGTTGAGATCCCCCATGAATATCCTATTGGGTTGAACAGTGAGTGACTCTAGTACATTGAAATAGGTAGTATGGGTTTTGTTTGACTGGAGGGGGACCTATATGTTGAAAGGATATGTTATGACATCCTGTTTATGATGAGTTGCACATGTAGGAATTCCAGTGGGTCATACGCTTTAACAAGTCTGGATGTAAGATTAGTCTTACTATAGAGTGACCCTCCTCCAACTTTAGTTCCCTCCTGTGCAGTAGCTGGTCTAAAGGTATGAAAGGCATTATAACCTTGTATTGTTGGTGTACTCTCAATGACTTTAAACCATGTCTCTGTTAGTACACAGATGTCTACACTCTCCAAAGAGAGGAAGGCTTGCAGGGAGTGGAGTTTCTTGTTAAGACGTTTAGCACTGAGCAGTACCACCTTCAGATATTCCTTTATAGGTTCAGTTAAGTCGGTAGGATTATCAGTTTGGCATTGCCTAAAAAAGGCACTATGGGGGTTGAAAATGTCTTTGCCAATATCCAGATGACTAGAGGGTATAAGAGCAGACCATCACTAGCAAATTAGAGTGGTCTGTCAACCATGTCCTCTCAGGCTGTCAAATATTGTACCCCCCTGGACTAACACCAGAAGCTAAGCCAATTGTTAAAGTAACCATGTTCTGTTGGTAACTTGACATCATCCCTGGAGAAGGTAGTATGCTGCTCAGTGCTAGGCTAATACCTGCCTGAGACACATACTCAGTGAATGCGATCATGCCTCACTTCATACAGTCAAGATTGGTAAGTCTCAGGTAACAAGGAGAAGGTTACTGTCAGCTGCCTGTCAGGTGCCAGGATCTACCACATAACCCACGCACTCCGATCACTCCACAACAAGTACAAATATGACTCTGTCATTGTCCGTGTTGGTGTGAACGACCTGAGACGTACCTCCCTGGATTACATGAAAAGAGACATGGAAGAGCTCTCGGATCATGTGGCCCAGGCAGGTATGACCCTAGCCCTGAGTAGCATCCTGCCTTCACCCAGAATGATACCACAGTATAAGTACAAAATGATTGACTTCAACAATTGGCTAAGCTTCTGGTGTCATTCAAAGGGAATCCAGTATCGGTCTGCTGGGGACAACATGGTTGACAGACCACAATGCTTTGCAGAGATGGCCTGTACCTGTCACCCCTGCGATTCTGGATACTGGCTAAGGCTCTTGCTGCCCCTATAGTGCCTTTTTTAGGCAAGGTTCAAATGACAAACTTGCCACTGTAACAGGAACAGGCAAGCAAAAACTGAGGGTAATGCTACTCAATGTTAGAAGTCTAAATCTCAAAATGCACTCCCTCGAGGCACTCCTTAAAATGGAGAACATCGATATCCGTGCAGTGGCTGAGACCTGGTTCAAGGCTCCAGAGAGCATCCCTGCATTACCAGGCTATAACTCATACCACACTTTTCAGCCACCTAACCTGGACTGGAACACCAAAGGTGGAGGTGTGTCCATATTCATTAAGGATATCCACACCTCCAGGCTAGTTGCTCAGCATAATGCATCCGAGGTTATCCAAGTGCAACTAACTCTGGGCAAAACAGCAATCCAAATTATAGCTTGCTACAGATCCCCCACCATGCCCCAGGATTCCCACTCCTCTTTTCTTGATATACTGGAAAATATTAGGGTTCAACCAAACACCCTAATAATGGGCAATTTCAACTACCCCACCATTAACTGGGAAAACTACTCATGTACCAACTCCTTCGCTCAATGCTTTCTGCAATTCATAAATTCCAATGTCCTGAATCAACTTATCCACACCCCACCAGGGCAAAAATATCCTATACCTAGTCATTACCAACATGAGTGATGGGTGTTCCACACCTGAAGTCAACTCCTCATTGGTCAGATCCAACCATAAACTAATCACCCTAGATATCTACATCCATGCTTCTTAAGACAGAAGTGGTGAACTTCATGACACCCATGCAGATGGACAATACAGTTACGACTGCTGAATCCTACACAGATGCACTCTATAAGCACTTACACGAGTGCATGGAACAGAACCAAGAAGCTATCCTCCAAAAAAAGAAGACAATCTGGTGGTCCCCTGCCATAAACAAACTCTACAACAGAAGGAAGAAACTATTGCAAAAGAGAGTAAAATCCCATGAGTGGACGTGTTCCCTGGTCAGCCTCATTAAGAAGCTGAGATACCTTATAAGATCCTCCAAAGCTAGCTATGAAAACAAAATTGCCACTAATTCTATGGACAACCACAAAGCATTCTATAGCTATGTCAAGAATCTCAATGGCAACACCCAGATCTGCTCTGAGTTACAGCACAACGGCATGAAAATTACAGAACCAGCTGATATTGCCAATGTCCTGGAAGATAGGTTCAGTGCTAACTTTACTCCCCTCTCACTCCCTAAAGGGCCTGTATCTATACAGGAAGAATGCAGAGTCCCTGTAATCACACCTACGCAGGTAAAAGCTGCACTCTCTAAAGCCAAAAACACAGCATCCATGGGACTGGACAACATCCCAGGCTGCATTTTACACAAACCTCAGAACGAACTGGCTCCCCACCTTAGCACCATGTTCAATCATAGTCTCACATCAGGCTTTGTACCCACTGAATGGTGCACAGCATCAGTTATCCCCCTTCACCACTGATCCCAGGAACTATCGCCCTATTAGCCTGACAATCCTGGTCTGTAAGGCCATGGAACGTATCATCATGGAACTCATAAACAAACACATTGGTAACCTCCAAAGTCTGGACCCCACACAGTTCAGCTTTGAGAAAGGCAGATCATGCCTCCTACACCTGATCGACTTCTTTGAGGCAGTCACCAAAGCTGTAAATAAGGGTAAGGTGGTTCAAACAGCCTATCTTGACCTTGCCATGGCTTTCGACACCATCCCCCATTCTGGAATTATAGCTAAACTCACTAAACTATGTATAAATCCCTATGTCACAAGATGGGTTGCCAATTGGCTCACTGACAGAACCCACACTGTAAAAGTTGCAGACTCCAAATCTGACTTCAAACCAGTGACAAGTGGAATACCACAGGGTTCAGTCCTGGGACCTCTCCTGTTTGGTATCTATTTCTCTGAAGTACAGGCTAACACAGAAGGCCTTTGGCTAATGAAGTTCACAGATGACTGCAAACTAGGAGCCATAGTTGAGTCCCCAAATAATGTGGACATCCTACAGAAGGACATCACTGAGACAGATGCCTGGTGTCAGAGCCATGGCCTCAAGCTCAATGCCAAAAAGTGCATTGTCATCCCCTTTGGTAAAAACTCTGTACCCATGAACTACCACATAGGCGGCAGTCTACTTAGCACCGAATGTGTGATAAGAGACCTGGCGACCCAGGTGGACAGTAGTCTCTCCTTTGATAATCACATCGCCACAGTAGTCAGGAGATCCATTTACGTGGCACACCTCATCACAAAAGGGTTCTCATCTAGGGAAAAAAAACAGGTCATTGTTCCCCTCTACTCAACACTCATTAGACCCATTATACAAGTACAATTCCCCTTTTGGGATGTACCTCACAAGACATCTGCAGCAGCTAGAAAGGACACAGAAGTACCTCACAAAGAGGATTACTGACCTCAAACAGATGCCCTCCATTGACCGTCTCAAAAAAACTCCAGCTTTACTCCATAGGATATCGCCTACTCCGAAGTGATCTCTGCCTAACATATAAAGCTATGTCAAACCCAGAGCTGCTGGACATGCTACACCTAAAGAAATCCCAATCCCTCTGAGCTACACACTCTAGGGACCTAAACCTTGTCATTACAATAAATAGGACATGCTGGAGGGATAGATTCCTGTCCCAGAGACTTCCCATACTCTGGAACAAGCTACCCATCTATGTCAAGCAACGTTCCTCATTAGCACTCTTCAAGAAAAATCTTGATAAGTGGATGGGAAATAGGAAATACACCGCAGGGATCACTTCTGTGGTTCTGCTTAACAGAGGCACAGGAAAATAACTTTCTTGGGTGGCGTAAGCCAGGGAATCTTGTTGGCTAGGCTTACTTAGGCCCTTGGGCCGATAGCCTAGCACCTACCTATTAACCTATGAACCTATTAACACCCACATGGACTATGACAGTCATACTGTTACCTGTGGTTCAACGACCTGAGTGTCTGTGTGACTTGATGAATCCTAGCATCAGAAAGGCGGCTAGCTGTTATTTTCTCCTTACTTAGTTTGGTGAGGGGGACATCAGTGTGCCTCACTATAGAATCACCAATAACCAGGAAATATGGCTGTGTGTCAGTTTGTCTTAAGGGCTTAGCATTGGAGGCTTTGGATATAATGTTACTATGTGAAGCTGTGGGTGGTGTATTAATGGAGTGTTTATGTGATGGCTGAGGACCCTTTCTTTGATTGTACTGTGCAGAAGGACTTAGTGTTTTAGGAAGGTTACCTCTAAGTGCCTCAGCATAAGTAGTTTTATGTGTTGGGTCTTTACCATGTGCAGTAGGTGTGGTGCAAGTGTCACTGACAAACTCTATAGGATAAGTTTTGGTTGTATGAGAGAGTTTTGCTTCCAGCATTAAAATGTATTTACACCTCTCACATACACTACCTGTTTTATTAAGAATAAGTGGGCTGTCAGTGTACATAAGGCAATTACTACAATGCCTCAGAATACCCATCTCAACCAGATTGGCCACAGAGAGAGTCGGAAAGTGCATATTCATGGCCACTGATTTATTAGGGAGGAGTGAAGAAAATATAAATATTGAACAAGTCAATAAGACAAGCAACTTGATGAACAATGCACAGCTGTGAGCAAACTAGATGCTTTCATAGTTAAAAAAAAAATCTGACTAGACAGTCATGCCACAAAAGTAAACACCACAGACCAAAACAAAGACACTTAGAATAACAGGCACAATACCCCTTCACCAGCAATTCTCAGCTCAGAAGGATGGAGGCTACCCTCTCTTCCCACAAGAGTGTAGACCACAAACATTCCTAATATAAAATAAATGGTTTGGAGCCCAATTGCTTAAACTACAACTAAGAAGTTTTCAGAATAACTGACACAATAAGCCTTCACCAGGAATTCCCAGCTTAGAAGGGTGGAGGCTACCCTCTCCACCAACAAGAGTGTAGACAACAAACCTTCTTAATGTAACATAACTGGCCTGAAGCCCAAGTGCTTAAACCAGAACTAAGACACCTTTATAATCGATTTCAAGATGGTGGATATCCAGTCAGCAGCCTTTCCTTGTGGCTCCCTGCAACTGCTTAGATAATTCATAATAAGCCAAATATTAAAAAGTATAAAAAAAACTGTAAATTGTTATATCAATAAATTGGGGAACTCCTCATCTCATGCAATTGGGCCTACTACCTTGGTGCAAATAAAGGAACAATAAAATCATTCACCCAATCAGAATATCCAATGTACTGTGCATATCTACTAAACTGAAAAGTTAAATTTCAAATGAGATACCCAAACACCTTGATATTTCATTACAGGGATCAAAAATCCAAAATCCAAACCATCATCTGTTACTTCACCGGAGAAAGTAAAAGACAACAAATGACCAAACAACAACAAACAAAAACTTGAAATCTACTGTAAAACTGAAACTGGACCAATCAATTTACATGGATGAATTAAAAACAGCTCTTCTACCTTTGTAAATGGCTAGTAATGACTTTTCAAAACAATTATCCAGGTTTGGGAACACTTTGAACCAAATAGTCTTGCCCCTTGACCAAACTGAAGCTACAGCACTTGTCAACGAAATTAAAATTGACAAACTTCAGAAGGAATTAGAAGAGAAAAGTAAAGCAATTACAGAAATCCAGCAAAAATGAACAGGTCTAGAAGCTAGAAGCAGGCAAAATAATATCTTAATAAGAGGTATACCTGAAAAACGTGAACAACTGTAGTTAATTCACACCCTTAAATAGATATTTGGTTACCTGCTCCAATGTGACACTGCTGCATTGAAAATAATCATTGAAAGAGCTCATCGGGCACTTTGCAGTAACCAGAAACCCTCCAAACCCAGACAAGTATACACTAAAATACTTAATTATCAAGATGTTCAAGCTAGAAAAACTGGGTTCGGCTTGAATTAAGTTTTTTTGCTTATCGATGTTGCATTTCAGTAATTAATGAGATCTGAACTAGGTCCTTTACACTCTTAGGAAATAGCCACTACCCTCTCAGAAGATATGTTGCTGTAGAAAAGATTAACTGGCTGGTACAGAAGTGAACATTTGCTTCAAAACTCATACAGTTGAGCAAACCCTTCAATTTCTCAGTAGAACTGTTGAGTTACCACAATGTATTATGACTGGTCACATCTTCCTATGATAGTATTGCGTCTCACAGCCACTTGCATCCTTTATCTGTTTTGCTGTTTCCATTCTGAATATTGTGGCTTAAATAACAGCATTATCTAAATATTAGTACCTTACATGTTCAGAAATAGAAAGTATGATTTAGTTGTATGCCAGCTTGACCAGAATATCTGATTCATTAATATTCACCAATGGAACAAATCTTATTGGTCTTACTTATCGATCTATTAGCATGGCTGTCGTATTTTTTTTTAGTTTCCTGATTTATCCATATGTGAAGAGATAGCTAAGATGTTTGGGGAAAGAAAATTGTTGATTTTGACACGCAATTGTATAAAACTGTATAGCTACAATTTGCTGAATTGTCTTTCCAAAATGTACTGTGAGGTTAGTGAATTTGAACAGCTCATTGGCCAAGCACTCTAAATAACTAGAAGGTTTTGACTTTAAAATATTAGTTGTTTTCTTTTTTTTTTCTTTTTTTTTGATTGTGTAACTACACAATAGGAAATCAATGAGGCATGGCCAGCTTGGGAAACTCTGCTGCCTTATGTCAGCTGTCTGTTGGTCATATACTGCTGGATTACTAGCAATAGCTGACTGTTTTAGACTACATCTTTCAAGTTGCTATACAATTTACCTAAACATTACAATAGTTTGCATGTAATATATATATTCCTGTTATTAGTGTAGACAAGTAATACTAAATTACATGCATTTCTAAGTGTGTAATCTTGATTCTATGTGATGTTTTTCTGACTTCCTTCAAATACATAAGTGCAAAGCAATAAGAAAAAAATGTTAAATAATATTTTCTGTTAATATTTTCATTCTGATAGCTATGTAAACTTTGTTTCTGTGTAAATCTTACTCATCAGTATTCTTTATGCAATTGACTTCTCACTAAAAATATAAGCAAACATTATATGAGTAGATATTTTAAACTTTTATCTATGCCCAGTAAATGTTTATGCCTTGCTTAGTCATGAGTAGATGATATTAACTAGTTTTTCAATAGCTTCTTGTGTAATTTTTATTATAAAACTTTGCCTATGGCTTTAAAAATTTTTAGGTCTGATAAATGTTTTATTTGATGAAAACAGCTTCAGTCTTAGTGTAGTAGACTTAGTTATTTTTATGTAGTGGTATCTGTCACAGTAATTAGCTTATTCTAACTGTTGCTGTTATTTCTTTAAGATTTAAATCTTTTTCTAATATAATGAAAATACAGTTTTGTTGGCAATACCTAATCTAAAAATATTTAGGGTTTTTTTTATATTGATTTTTCAAACACTTTCAAGAACTTATTAACAAAGGATTTAAAGGCTAGCTTTTTTTTTTACTTGCTAAGTCAGTCTTAATTGCTCTCACTCTTGTATGTTATTTTCTTTCAGAAAAAATGGTTAGGTGGTAACGCACTGGGTTAGTTCTGAAAGGGTTAATTGCTACAAATTCAATAACAAATCCTGTTAATCTGATTTATCTTACCTAGTATGCTATGGAGAAGGTAATCACTAAAATAAAAATTATTCATAGAGTAATAGAAGAGAAAAATGTGTCTAATTGATTCTTGGAATGTAAATGGTTTACATAGCAAGAACTAAGTAACTGAACTGCTGAAAAGCAATGAAACCACAGTCAAGGCTTTGTGTGTGGTTTCATAGCTTTTCAGTCTTCTCAAGGCTTTGTGTGCAGTTTACGTAACAAGCAAAAACCTACTCTTGTATTTAGCATCTAAAACTGAAGCCAATGTGTTCTTTCTTTAAGAAGTGCATATGCTAAAAATGACTGGGACAAAGAAAAGGAAAAAAATGGATAAAGTATATCTGTGAATCAGGATGTAATACTAATTTCAAGGAGTAACTATTCTAATTAAAAAATATTTCCATAATCCAATTGTTATGCAGAAATTGGATATTAATGGCAGGTAGTGCCTTTTTATATCTTGAACTCTTCATTTTCAAAAACATGTTTTGTTTCTGAACTTATATGGCCTGTGTACAAAACAACATGAATTTACTGAATAGTTTTCCTAATTATTATTATATCTTAGGTGGTAATTGGAACGCAGTAATAGACCTGTTAATAGACAGATCTAGTAGACACATTAGTAGACAAAACTAATAGATGTAATTCATATAATAATCAAGCTTCACTTGGTTTACCTGATCTAATGTCTGGCTTTAATCTTATTGACCCTTCTTCATTAGTCGGTAATGTCCCACTAAAAGATAAATTTACATATTACTCAAAATGCTATAAATCATGGTCAAGAGTTGACTTATTCCTGGTTTCAGAAACCCTACTGAAGGGAGAAGTTAAATATTTTTGGAACCAAGATTTTTTACGGACCATTCCAAGATTACATTAAAACTTGAGTGGTCAAATAAAGTTAATTCAAAAGGTTTATGATGGAATTGGTCTTTGAATCCCAATTTATTGTACAAGGAAGATGTGGTTCAAGAGATAATGGATATTTTAGAAGAATTAGATAGTAGTCTAATAAAATATCCAGTATTACGTCCAATGGGCAGCATGTAAAGATAAACTAAGAGGGGACTTAATCCAAAAAACAGCATGTAAGAAATTAGCTAAAGACAGAGAAGGTAAATTAATGGAAATAAATAAAATAGAAAGGAAGCTTCAAAATGGCAAAATTCCAAGTTAGAGTCCCAATTAAATAAATTACAGGCAGAATTATACTTAATGTAGCAAAAACATTATGCATTTTATGAAATGAAATTCTTGGCTAAATGCTCTGAGCGGATGCAGACCCCTTTGAAAACTTTAGCAAGAATAATTAATATTAAGCAGACAACTCCTGGATTATCATTAATACAGTATGAAGGCAAGTCATTTAGTAGTAATCAGGGAATCCTAAATATTTTTGAAAAGATTTACTTGAAGATTTATAGTTCACCTAACAATCAACTCCCATTTCCTGAATGTGAGGAGTTTATCTGTCTCAATCTTCCAAAAGTTAGTGAATTGCAAAAGGCCACAAGTTAGTGAATTGCAAAAGGAATGCCTTAATGCCCTCTTTACACAACAAGAAATTCAATGTTTTATAGGTTAATTGAAATCAGGCAAAGCTCCTGGCCCAGATGGGTATACAGCAGACTTTTACAAAACCTTTATTTAAAAGATATCAAACATCCTCCTAAAATTTTTCAATTATATAAAACAGCATGGTATTACTGATCTTTACCTAAAGAATGTCAAAAGCAATTTTCATTCTAAAACATAATTCTAATAAATCTAATCCACTCACTTATAGGCCAATCTCATTGATAAATATAGACATAAAAATATGTCTACATTGTTAGCAGAAAGACTTAAAAAGGTCCTCCCTAAGATTATATCATCTGACCAGTCTGGTTTCATTATCAGTAGACAGACCTGGGACAACACTCTAACACTAGACTCAATGATTCAACTCCTTAAACATGACAGCAACCCAAGATATGCCCTTGCTTTGGATGCGACCAAGGCATTTGATAAAGCTGATTTAAGGTTTCTATTTAAAACACTATCTTAGAACTGTGGTGGTGGTGCTGCGGTAGCGTTGTCGCCTCACAGTAAGACGTTGTCCTGGTTGATTCTCAGTTAGAGCATCTTCTGTGTGGAGACATGCGTGAAAGGGCGTACCATCGTTGAAGGTTGTACGTCAGAGCTGGCAACTCGGCACGTAAAAATCTACTGCCAATCAATAACGGACCGGAATTCTGCTGTGGCGACCCCTAACCGGGAAAAGCCAAAAGACACAACATTTAAAACACTATCTTACTATGATTTACCTGGGGAGTTTATTGAATTGATAAAGATACTCTATAACAATTCATATACATATCTTTATATAAAGAAAATTGCCTCAAATCCCATCAAAATATTAAACGGGACCAGGTATGGCTGCCCTCTATCCCCTTATCTTTTCAATTTATATAACAAGACACTATTCTTGTATATATCCCAAAAAACATTTCATCATATCCTGAAAATTATGAATACTAAAGTAACCTTAGCAGCCTTTGCTGATGATCTGAATATATATTTTGAACTTCCAAATACTGACTTAAATAAAATCTTATCCTCAATCAGAACATTTTCTAAAGTTGCTAACTATGAAATAAACCAATCTAAATCTCTTGTTTTTCCAATAAATCCTTCAGGGCATAAAGAAACATATTTCCTGGAATTTGGTATTGAGATAAAATATGCATTTCATTATTTAGGAATAACTTTTGAACATAACCACCAATCCATGAAGAAAAATAAGCTATACAAAACCTGGGACAATATTCTACAGAACACATATAGATGGAGGCAAATGAAATTATCACACCTGTCTAAAGCTGCAATTATAAAAATGAACATTCTACCAGCACTATTATATCAATTTAATGCCTCAAATATGACTATTCCTAAAATGTTTTTTTTCCAGAAAATAAATGTAGAACTGTTAAAATTCCTCTGGCATCCCAAAGCGGTAAGAATTACCTATGCAAAACTTATATATCCCAAAGAGAATGGGGGAGGAGGGCTAGGCTTTCCAGATTTTTAGTTATATTATGACATAATCTGTTCAAATAGAGTTATAAAAATTTCAGAATTCAGGCTCAACAATAATGAGTGGACCCTTCTTTTGGTTAAAATCTGGTATGAACATGCTAAAAAGATTAATATTAATCCAAAGGCTCTTCCTTTTCTTAAATTAGAAAAATGTAAGAAGTTAAACCTACATTCCTTTCTAATGCATAAAATTAAAGTATTTCAAAACTTCCTAGAAACCTTAAATTTAAGCAAGACCCTTGTCCTGTTACAGCCTATACACCTGAACCCAAACATTAAATTAAACAATTATATAATAAAGTTGGATAAATACCCGCTTAGTAAAAACTGGTGCTTATGGAATATTTAAAAATATAGAGAAAAATCCACTGAACAAGTTAGATCGACCTTCAGCTTATATAAAGATTATACTGTAATATTAAGGCAAATCAGATAACTCGTACCTACTGTGGCTTTAGTCTCAGATATCAGTAAATCTGATATTAATACTCGCATAACATTACTTCAAATCTTATCTTACCTTAACTCACGGATGAGCTGAAATCCCAGGCTGTTGCCTCCACTCTCAAGCAGACTACATTCAAAAATCTAATCTGTACAAACTAATAATTAATAATAATGCATATCTTACACCTGTGAAACTTAATAAATTTAGTCCAAATATCTCTCCTCAATGCCCATGCTGCCCATTCCCCAAAGCTGATCTATTATATAATTTATGGAACTGCAAACAGATGCATAAACTTTAGTGTTCTCATGGGTTCATTGGTTGGTACTATGCTATTGGCCCTAGGGCCTATACAAGCCTAGTCATAACAATTCCCTGGATATTTCTTCCCTCAATATTTACTTCCCTGGACTCCATCTAGCAGGGCGACTGACATGATCCCTGGGGTGAAATTCTTATCTCCAATTAAATTGTCAAGGTTCCTTTTGAAGAGCGCCAAGGAGGCACTCTGAAGGTGAGATTAGATAAAATGAGTTATGAAAAATGAACTTTGTCTTGGGAGTTTGCCATTCTTAATATTACCACCCATAAATTATCAAAGCAAAAAATGCATATTATAATAACTCACTTTGCATTAGGTAAACTCTACATTACTCAAAACTGGTTTGACTCTTCTAAACTTTCTTGGATAGGCTTCAGAAATATGGCTGTCAAAGATATATCCTCACATAAACTTATAACAATGAATGGAAATAAATGATCTTACTATCAGCAATACTGGAACCTTCTCCTAGAACATATTTTAAAAGATTAAAGTAGGCAGCTCAGTGACTTTGCATCAATTAATATAAGTAGGTAGAGATTCTTAGTTTAAATTCCATTGGTGATATTATATAGGTGATTGTGATATATCTATATTATTCCCTTTTTTGCGATCCAATAGTTTAAATCTGTTTCTCTTTTATTATTCTCTTGCTAGCAGCTGTTTTCTCTTTGTAGCACTTATTGTAAATAGTGTATATAATTCTGTTAGAACTTTTCCTTTTTCTGATGATTTTTGTATACATTTACATAAATGTGTTGCTGTTTATTGCCTTAAATAACATTGCACTTGTTATTTGTCAAACTAATGTGTTTCACAATATGAAAATAAAATAAAACATTCTAGAAAAAATACACTTTTAGAATAACAGACACAATAAGCCTTCAAGCAGCAGTTCCCAACTTAGAAGGATGTAAGCTACCCCTTCTGCCACAAGAGTATACACCACAAACCTTTCTTATGAAAGATAACTAGCCCGAGTGCTTAGCTCATAACTAAGAGAATTAGAATAACAGTTACAAGGTAATCAGGCTACTAACAAGCTGTAATAAATGCAGCAGAATAAATGCAACCGAACACTTTAAGAACAAACAGCAAAAAGCAAAACAAAATAATTAAGTTGAAAGAAACAGATGCAGTAAAAACAGCTGAAAAAAAAGTGCATTGTTTATTTTTTAAGTAAGCGGTAAAGGATGAGAAAGAAGATAATTCAAGTTTAAGAGATTAAGGGGGTGGGCCTTCCCAAGTAATCTCTCCATACTCGGTAGAATACGCTGACGAGATGGGACTATGAGGAGTGTCCAAAATCAGATTTACTGTAGGGGTGGGTAACTCAAAAGCCACCATGTTTAAAAGTACAACAACAGTTAGGCTGGTGAGTGGGAAAAATCAAATGCAGAGAGAGAGAGAGAGAGAGAGAGAGACAGTCTTTGCTAGGCTAGCTGGCTTCCCTGCTGGAGGAGCTGGCTGTCTGTCTTCCCCGCTGGAGAGGTTGTCTGGCTTTCCTGATGGAATTGCAGGCTGGCTTTCCTGGCCTTGCTGGAGTGGCTGACTGGCCAGCTTCCCTGGCCCTGACAGAGTGGCTGGCTGGCTTCTGTGGCCATGCTGGAGTGGATGGCTGACTAGCTTCTCTGGCCCTGCTGGATTGGCTGTCTGTCTGGCTTTCCTGGTACTGCTGGAGTTGCTAACTGGCTGCCTAGATTGGTTGGCTAGCTGTTTGGCTATCGCTGCTGGAATGGATGGTTGGCTAGCTCTGGTTGCTGGAGTAGCTGCCTGGCTGTCTCTGGTTGCTGGAGTGGCTTGCTAGCTGGCTGCTGGAGTGGTTGGCTTGCTAGTTGGCTGTTTGGCTGGCTTTGGCTGCTGAAGTGGCTGGCTGGCTGGCTCTGGCTGCTAGAGTGGCTTGCTGGTTGGCTGCTGGAGTGTCTTGCTTGCTGACTCTGGCTGTAAAAAAAAAGACAAATCCTAGTCCTCTAGTCTATTAGCTGCTGTAGAAGCACTAATAAAAAGTGACCTAGAGCTGCAACCTTTGTCACGCTCTTCCAGACTCAGTTCCTGTCCCCTTCATGAGTTGCAGTCAATTGCTGTATGATTTACAACACCCGGACCTAACAGAGAATATCTCTACCTGCAGGTCCGGGTTGGTGACATAACTGAATTGCTGGGCAAAAAATGAAAGTATTTGCAGTTTTTCTATGGTGATTCAATGCGATTGAAAAGTGGGACTTTTAAAGTCTCACTAAGTAGCAGGCAACAGGATGAGGTAGCTTAACCCGTGAGTGTCCCGCTGATAACAGAATGAATGGCAACTGTAAATCAGTAAAAAAGACATACTACTAAACAGAACAGGCTCACTGTTTAAGAGCAGTTGAACTAGAAAGGGCATCATTAAGTCCAGGCTGTTTACAAGCATTTAAAAAACCAGTACAGGCAAATGATGAAAAAACATATATTTTTTTATCTTGCAATGAATAAAAAAATGCCAAGTTTGAGTCTGCAGATCATGTGTCATTGACTGGTCTGCAATGAGTTTTACAAATGTTGTTCTTATTGCTGTACAACACGTTCTCTGAAAGAAGCTTGCAAAAGTGTCAACAAATTACTGAGATGAATTTTTACAAAGTACAGTTTTGGAAGTTTCATTTCCAGACCAAGTTGCTCTTCCCATCTCCCCTACTTCAGTGAGCTAGAGTCTCACATTTCCAGCTTTGCTAGATTCAACTAATTAGTCAACTTTGCATGACAATAGACATCAAACAAATCACAGCCTGGTGTGCTATTAAAACATTTCACACATATCTCTTTACTTCTGAATAGCATTTCCCAGGAATTATTTCTAAAAAAAAAAAAAAGCGAGTTTAGGCCAGTCTATCCATTTCTTAAAATGTACACAGTAAAATATTCAATTTGAATTGCATTCTGGCTGCTTACATGGTTAGCTTTGCATAGTTATTCTGTTATAGCATAATCTGAACTATGGTACTTGATGCCAAGCTTTGCAGAACAATGAAACAGTTCTCAGTTTCTTCGTAACAATAACCTCCCCAGCCTCTGATGTCACCCAGTACTTTCCATTACGTTTGCTTTATGTAGCTTGTCCTAGTTGTGTACTTGTAGTATATCTCTCATCCTCTTAGCAACAGATTTTGAAGAATGCTTCTAAATCAGATACTTTTGAAAATAGCACCACTATTGATTTAGTAAGCTCACAAAATAAGACTACACAAATTAGCATTCATTTTCTGAAGAAAAAAATAAGTCTTTAATTGCAATGAATACCATTATTTGGTCATGAAAATCCAACACATTTTTCGAAAAGCATTATGGATTATAGTATGCCAGAGCAAAAGTATAAGCAAAATTAGGGATACTTTAGAGGTACACTAATAAGTGATCCAACACTCCTACTAATCAATTCTCCATTGCAACTACACCAAATCATTCAACCATGTGCATACTTCATGACACACATGTATTGAAATGGTACAAGCAACTGTAGCAGTGACACCATACCCAAACAGGGCACTCAAACAATGTACTGACAAACATAGGGCAATACATAAGTCTCAATCAAACAATGTGATGAAATCACTACAGACCACAATGCAAACAATTTTACTCTTAATCTCTCCATCTGACAATGCATAACATTCACACCACACTTATAAAGGCACACCTCCACTCACCACAAACCCATACTCGCCCAACATACAAGTCAGCTTTGAGGCTTTCTCCCCCTGTCTGCAAAACACTACTGTAATGGCTTTTGCAAATGAAAATGATTGATGGATGTCAGCTCAGGACTTCCATCACAACCAAATGGAGCCAGCCCTCTGCATTTACATAAGTGCCCCCCTCACCAGGGCAGCAAGCAGGTATCAGTACAGATGTGACCCAGTACTTTCTGTTACTTTTGCTTGATGTATGTAGCTTGCCTTAGTTGTATACTTGTAGTATATCTCTCATCCTCTTAGCAACAGACTCATGGAGAACGCTTCCAAATCAGATACTTTTGAAAATAGCACAACTATTGCCATTTTCCTGTTTTCATGCAGACACAAACACATCCATCCATTCCTGGGAAGTGCTACTCAGAAGTGAAGAGACATATGAGGGAACCGTTTTAGTGGCACACCAGGCTATGATTTGTTTGTTGTCTATTGCCATGCAAAGCTGACTAATTAGATGAATCTAGCCAAGCTGGAAATGTGATACTCTAGCTCATTGAAGCAGGGGAGATGGGTGGAGTAACTTGGCCAGGAACTGAAACTTGAAAAAATGCTCTACGTAAAAAGTCTTTTCTGTCTCAGTAATTTGTTGACACTTTTGCAAGCTTCTTTCAGAGAATGTACATCAGTAAGAACAACATTTAGCACTCTTCAAGAAAAATCTTGATGATTGGATGGGAGATAGGAAATTCACCCCGGTGATCACTTCTGTGGCTCTGCTCGACAGTGGCACTGAAAAATAATTTTCTTGGGTGGCGAAAGCCAGGGTACCTTTTGGCTAGGCTTATATAGGCCCTAGGGCCAATAGCCTAGTACCTACCTATTAACCAATGAACCTATTGATTTAGTAAGCTCACAAAATAAGACTACACACATTAGCATTCATGTTCTGAAGGGAAAAAAAGTCTTTAATTGCAATGAATACCTTTATTGGTTCATGACAATACAACACATTTTCTAAAAGCATTATGGATTGTAGTATGCCAGAGCAAAAGTATAAGCCAAAATTAGGGACACTTTAGAGGTACACTGATAAGTGATCTGATCCTACTAATCAATTCTCCATTACAACTACACCAAATCATTCAGGCATGTACATATGTCATGACACACGTATTCAACCAGTACAAGCAACTTTGGCAGTGACATCAAACTCCAAACAGGGCACTCAAACAATGTACTGACAAACATAGGGCCATATATAAGTCTCAATCAATCAATCAATGTAATAGCACTGCTAGAGGCCACATTGTGCACAATTTTACTCAATCTCTCCATCTGACAATGCATAATATTCACACCACACTTATAAAGGCACACCTCCACTCCCCACAAACACAAACCCGCCCAACATACAAGTCAGCTTTGAGGCTTTTTTCCACCCACTCTGCAAAACGCTACTGTAATGGCTTTTGCAAATGAAAATGATTGATGGATGTCAGCTCAGGACTTCCATTCCAACCTTTTGGAGCCAGTCCTCTACATTTACATAAATGTCCCCCTCAGCAGGGCAGCAAGCAGGTGATAGTACAGATTTGCTCCACAGTTCTTTTACACCACACATACACAAAACAATGATACATTGTTAACATTGGCAAATTTGTTTGTTCAATGACACTACATGTCTCCAAACCCAGTCTTATGACACCTGCTACCCAACACCTTGTCAGTACTTGTCAGTCCACAGCTAGAAATCTTCCTGTCCATTACACTTTGACTAGTACATGCATGCATACACACACACACACACACACACACACACACACACACACACACACATTACACATGTTGGTGAAGAGTGGGGCCTTGGCTCCCTCTCCCCAAAACAGTTTTGTAATGGCTAACAGGTACAAAAACTATTGGTACATGTCAGGTCAGGACAACCCACACAGGGTGCATCAAGTCCACTGCACTGACACCAGTATCCCTCAAGTAAAGCTTCAAGACAGCTTTGCTCCTCAGTGCGGTTACTCCATATATGTAATAATTGCACATACACACACACACACACACACACACACACACACACACACACACACACACACACACACACACAGATCCAGAATGTCACATGACAATGATGCAGTGGCCAGCTCTCTACAAAACAGCATTGCATTGCTAGTGTGTTCAAATCAACTGCTGTTTTCATGTTTTCATGCAGACACAAACACATCCATTCATTCCTGGGATGTGCTACTCAGAAGTGAAGAGACATATGAGGGAACCGTTTTAGTGGCACACCAGGCTATGATTTATTTGTTGTCTATTGCCATGCAAAGCTGACTAATTAGATGAATCTAGCCAAGCTGGAAATGTGGCACTCTAGCTCATTGAAGCAGGGGAAATGGGAGGAGTAACTTGGCCAGGAACTGAAACTTGAAAAAAATGCTCTATGTAAAAAGTCTTTTTTTGTCTCGGTAAGTTGCTGACACTTTTGCAAGCTTCTTTCAGAGAATGTACATCAGTAGGAACAACATTTGCAAAATTCATTGCAGACCAGTCAATGGCAAATGATCTGCTGACTCTCAAACTTGACAGTTTATTCAGGTGTTCCATTCTAAGTGAATGTAAGTATAGTCTGAGAATAAATGGTAGACTTACTTTTTTCACAGTTTGACCACTCATAGTGCATTATGTGACAGATTTAGCTTTGCAAAGGAATCAGGATATCTGCTCCCTTGAGGGCAGACAAGGATAAAAAGAATAGAATTAGGAATCTACTTATTTTGTTGTAGGGAGCTTTGAGGGGAGGGGTGTAGTAATTCATGGCAAGATAAAAATATGTTTTTTCATCATTTGCCCATAATGATTCTTTAACTTCAATTGCCAAATCAACTCCTTAAAATCCAAGTGGCTTTGCCAATCCTCCCTACACCTAAAACCCAGTCTAAAATAAAAAAATATAAAATGTTTTAAAATTAGACCAAATTAAAAGAAGTTGGTTTGTTTTTGTTTTTAATGTCCCTAACCTGTTTACTTTTGCTGTCTCACAATCTCCACTTGGTCTTACCCACATAGAATGCCCCACAAGGTAGTGCAAGTTGCCAGATAAACCACTTTACAGCCGTTACAATTTAAACAACCTGGACAACTTAAAGATGTAGGATATCCATTCACAGTAACATGGGGGTATCATTTACATGCACAACATTTGATCATACCTGTTGCTTGGTGCATGGAAGTCTAATCTTCTTTACTGCTCTCTAACATTGATTTTAAATTCCTGCCTTTGCTGTAAACAGCATGTGGTTTGTCACCTAAATGATCCTTTAACTCTCATGTCAGAGTTAACTGCCAGTATTGGTTCAGTATTTTAAGAATAGAGTTTGCATCCCTATTAAAAGAAACAACCACTGGGATTCTGTTATTAAAAATCTCATCATATCCAGTCTAAAACTTAAAGACTTGTTCCCCAAAATAGGGTGAAATTTACGAGATTGAGCTTGCAAAATATCCTTTCTAACATTGTGCAACAAATTATGTGGGTAACCCCTGGACATAAACAGACCAATCAAAAACTGAACTCTTCAGTTAAAATATTATCATCACTGCTCAAGCTGACTAACCTAACCATCTGTCCATAACAATGTTTTTCATCGGGGGTGACGGCTGTTAAAGTGTCTTTAAGAAATACCCTCGGTGTACAATAATTATGTTTAATGTCTTTAGTAAGAAACACATCAAGATAACTAATTCTGAAAAAAAAATCAAAATGACATGTAAGACACGTGTGTGTGAGTTTTACCAGCTGAATGCCACTACTGTAAACTGCCCTATTTTAATAATTGAATAAGCCATAGCAACAAGTAGTACTTTTAGCGTTTTTACTGCTGTTTCCTGTTTATATGCTGAATTTGCTATAAAAACGCTACTGCTGTAAATTCCCCTATTTTAAAAAGTTGGAAAAGCAGCTAGCAACATCCAGAATTCCATTACTGCTGTTTCTTGGTTAATGTACTTAATTGCTGTAGGAATGCTGCTGCTGTTTACTGCCTTATTTTATAGCTGGAATAAGCATAAACATTATTTCTTGTGTTTACTGACTCATTTTAAAGTTGGAATAAGCAGAAAGCATGTTTTCTTGTGTTTATCGTTACTGCATTGTGTAAACTGCTCATCCACTGCAGATATGCTATTTTGCTGTGAACTGTCTTATCTTTAAAAAAAAAAACTATGGGAAAAGTTCATAGCTACATCTAGCAATCTTACTGCTGCTTCCTAGTGTATTGCTTACCTACCACAGGCACACTACTACTGTAGACTGTCTCTTCTGTTCTCTGTTGGTTGTATAGAACTCCTAGCTACATCTAGCCTTAGAAGCCATTACCTGGAATATAATTGTAATCTGCCTTGTTACACTGCTGAAGTGTTCCTAATTGCCACTTTAAGTATTCTAAAGCTCACCCACTTCTGCACAAAACTCAGCTTAACTTCTGTCTCCCTCTTCTCTCCCCCACAGTTTCCCTGCCTGGTTAACCTGGTCCCTGCAACCTCGAGATATCCACTCAGCTAAGTATTTTCTACTTGGAAAAAAAAAAGAGAAAATTACAGCTAAAAGAAATGTCTAACTGTAGGTGCTTTTATCCTTCTTTGTAACTAACTGGTAGCACGCACTCGATCAGGCCAACGTTGAGCCCTGTATCTCTCTAGCAAACCCCCTACACCCTCTAGCCATACTAACTCAAAATTCCCTGCAAAGTTAATAAAATTAAAAAAAATAAAACAATTGGCTATAGAGAAAGATTTATTTTACTAGATAATATTGAAGTGTGTAACAACAGCTTCACACTTACCCGCCAACCCTTAACTGGGGTTTTTGCCCCGCTCTTTTTGCTATGCTCACTCTGCACCCTCCCCTACCCCCAAATCTCACCCACCCCCAGTACATGTACATTTATTTTGAACTCTACAACCACACCTACCACCAATTACGCCACGCACTCCCATTTCCTCTCCCAACACTACCCCCTCTCATTTAACCCCCACTACACCTAAATTAAAGCAGTCATGCTAATAGTCAAGGTGACTTTACTCCTCTCTTGTTCACTTCAAGCCTATATTACCTCATACCAAAACCACACAATAACAACTCCCAACCACTTTCACTGCACAACTCCCCTCATACACTCACTCTACAACTTCACCAGCTCCCCTACTAAAATCATCTTCTCACTTTACCTACCCTAGAACCATACTCCCACCACATTTAAAAATAAAATATCCCTAAAATATGAGCATCACTTCACTGCTTATATAAAGCACATTCTTATCTCCCTCTCCAAGCTAGCCCTCAGTGGAGATATCCACCCCAATCCTGGTCCCACCTTCAGTACCCCCACCTCAAACCCTCCCCATATAAACTCCCCCATCTCTCAAGTCACAACCAACAAAAAGCCATCAGACCTCCTCTTTATATCACTAAATATTAGGAACGTCTATAACAAAACCCAAGACCTCCTTGCCTACGTAACCTATACTCTCCTGACATTCTCATCCTGAGACCTGGCTCAAACCTCACATCAAAAGTGAGGAATTTATCACACCTGGATATAACATCCTTTGCCTAGACAGACTAACTTGGAAAGGAGGTGGTATAGCCCTGCTGTTCAAAGACCATCTCGATATCCAAAATCTCAACAGATCTGTTTCTCAGTCTGGGAAGGAAGAGATCCTTTACGCCACTCTCAAAATCAACCCAAAGAAAACAATTAACATCTTAGGGTGCTACATCCGTCCAGGCCAAAATATACCTCCTCTAGAAAACCTCCTAAGCTGGGCCAATCTCTCCCTACCCCATGAAACTATCATCCTCGGTGACTTTAACATTAACTGGCTATCCTGTAACACAAACACCCAGCCCTCCACCTAAATCTCCATGGGTTCTCACAACTAATAGAGTCCCCCACCTGGATCAATACAAATTGTAATAATCAAACCACTCTTGACTAGAGCCTAGTCAACAAAGACCCTCACAATTACCTATCAGGCTGTCTATCTGACAGCTTCAGCGACCATTCCCCAACCTTCCTACTAAGACATCACATAAACTGTATTAAGCCCATCACCCATAGACAAATCTGAAACAAAGCTAATTTCAACCCCCATTTCTTTACTTCCTCTCTCCAAAATATTAACTGGTCACCACTAAAATAACGCAACCTTGAAGAGGACATCCACTTCTTTAACACCTTCCTCAACATCCTGAACACCCACGCCCCCCCCCCCCTAAAATATTCAAAAGTCAGAACAAAAAGCTCTACTGGCTACAGAAAACCACCAGGGACTTAATGAAGACCAAGAATAAAACTTGGGAACACTGGCATCTAATAAAAAGCCCTCAGATAGACAAGTTTTCCATGAACTATGTAATAAGGTCAAAAAACAAATAAAAATAGATAAGGCACACTACTATCAAACTTCACTAAACTCTTCTAACTACAACCAAAGCTGTTCTGGTCTACAATAAACTCTGTCCTCAGCCCCGGCAAAGTAAAGACCCCCCCCACCATCTATCCATCTATCCTGGCCAACTCCGCCAACATAGCTGAATCCTTCAACAAACATTTCACAGAAACCATACTATCGATTACCAAACAGCACTTCCCTACCTCAACTCCCCCCTTACCATACACCAATCCACCCTGCCCTGCTTTCTCCTTCTCAACAGTTCCCACCTCCTACATAAAAAAAACTTCTGACAAAACTCAAACCCACCAAACTTGCTGCTGACAACCTGCCTGCCGGATATCTAAAAATAGCTGCTGAAGTCCTAGCATAGCCTATCTCCATATTAATTAAACACTCCATATCAGAATCCCAGGTATCATCACTATGGAAAATATTCCACATAATACCCCTTCATAAAGGTGGTCCCTCCACCGACCTCTCCAATTATCGCCCCATCACTATCCTCTCCCCTCTCTCCAAGAAACTAGAAAAATGTATCATTCTCAAGTCTCTAACTAAATCCTAACCAATAATCTCCTCTCTAATACCCAACATGGTTTCAGGCCAGATCACAGCACAACCACTGCTCTGCTATCCTTCACTAACACTATCCTTCAGCACAAAAACAATGGCCTCTTCTATTCTGCCGTATTTCTTGATCTAAGGCCTTTGACATTGTATCTCATGAACTTGTACTCTCTGCTCTCTCCAACCTCTCTTTCTCCATACCAGCCACAAAATGGTTCCACAGTTACTTCCATTGCTGCCAGCAAGCAGTTGTCTGGGAAAACACTCTCTCCCCTCGTCTTCCAGTAACCCTTGGTGTCCCTCAAGGTTCCATCCTCGGCCCCCAACTATTCTCCCTTTTCACCAAAAACCTGCACACTGCCTCCAAACAAGCCTCACTCATACAGTACACTGACGATTCCACCCTCATTTGCTCTGCCCCCACCTTACCTGAACTCCAACAGATCACACAAGAATCTTTCTCATCTGTAGAAAGCTGACTATCCAACTACCAGCTCCTACTTAACCCCAATAAGTCCAAACTTCTCATCTTTCAAACATCGAAATCTACCCCTAACCCCCATCACTTCAATATACTTGCCAAAGACACACCTCCATCTCCATCAGCTCACACCAAACTACTCAGAGTGGAGATTGACAATAATCTTAAATTCGACACCCACATATCCCTTACTACAAAAATATTCACAAAAACTTGGCGCTTTATATAGAAACAACCAATACTTCACCAAAACTGCTAGAATCTCTATTGCAAACTCCTAACTAATCTCCACCTTACTGTATGCATCTCCTATACTTACTTAGACAATCAGACTTAAACAAACTAGAGGCATGCTATGAACCCCCCAACAAACTTGTTAAAATAGACGGCAGCTTCAGAACCTCTAATCATAGTAATCAAATCCTCTGCCATTTTAAGCCAATATGTTTCTAGGCAAAGATCCTGAAGAGCTTAGGAGAAACCCCACTGAAGTTAAACCTGGCCTGCCTCTCAAAGAAGCCTTGGGAAACAGAAGGGGAAGCTCTAACCACCTTAGGAAGAGAGGGAAGAACAGCCACCTGAGAAGCCCCTTCAGCCTGGCCTACCTCCTGAGAGGACACATCCTGTAACAGTAAAGTCTCTCCTGAGACTCCAAAGAAACTCCTGGCAGAACCTCCGCTCCACTGAGTTTTCTAAAGAACCGGCGTCCGGGACTGTCGGTTCTTCCACTCTAGGCTTTGTTGCTTTTGTCCTTGCGCTTTTGGATCAGTTTAAGCGCCGGAGCATCCGGGCGATGGCATTTTATAATTACAACGCTTCCCAAAAACTAACCTGGCAAGCAGTCTAACCTTCTCTTAATAGTGCGCGCTTGTTGGAAATCTAGCACAAGAGCGGCATCCAACAACGCCGCGGGTTTCCAGGCCCTAAACAAGGTATACACAAGGTATGGTAATCCCTATGAGGTATCTGTTTCCCACAAGAAATAAGCAGTTATTCACTTTTTTCTGGACATCCGGGTTAAATACTGAGGTGAGAAAAAACAAATATTCCAACGGGTACTTAGCCAACTTTGATTCGGTCTGAAACTCCGACTTCAGAAAATTTCAGAACGCCAACCTGCACTTTCGCAAAACTGCTTCTGCATCGGACCATCGCGGCAAAAGACTGAGGGATATGCGATCGTGCCGGTCATGCGCGATAGTACCCTGGACGCCCTGACGCCAGACTACGCGCCTTTGACCGACGCCAGTCAGCCATATACTTTGGTATTCGGGCCGACTGGGACAGCGGACTACCCCAATGGTTAGGACTGCAGCAATGTGGAATGAAGAACATCAGCATTGCATTGCTAGTGTGTTCAAATCAACTGCTGTTTTCCTGTTTTCATGCAGACACAAACACATCCATTCATTCCTGGGAAGTGCTACTCAGAAGTGAAGAGACATATGAGGGAACAGTTTTAGTGGCACACCAGGCTATGATTTATTTGTTGTCTATTGCCATGCAAAGCTGACTAATTAGATGAATCTAGCCAAGTTGGAAATGTGGCACTCTAGCTCATTGAAGCAGGGGAAATGGGAGGAGTAACTTGGCCAGGAACTGAAACTTGAAAAAATGTTCTATGTAAAAAGTCTTTTTTTTGTCTCGGTAAGTTGTTGACACTTTTGCAAGCTTCTTTCAGAGAATGTACATCAGTAGGAACAACATTTGCAAAATTCATTGCAGACCAGTCAATGGCAGATGATCTGCTGACTCTCAAACTTGACAGTTTATTCAGGTGTTCCATTCTAAGTGAATGTAAGTATAGTCTGAGAATAAATGGTAGACTTACTTTTTTCACAGTTTGACCACTCATAGTGCATTATGTGACAGATTTAGCTTTGCAAAGGAATCAGGATATCTGCTCCCTTGAGGGCAGACAAGGATAAAAAGAATAGAATTAGGAATCTACTTATTTTGTTGTAGGGAGCTTTGAGGGGAGGGGGGTGTAGTAATTCATGGCAAGATAAAAAATATGTTTTTTCATCATTTGCCCATAATGATCCTTTAACTTCAATTGCCAAACCAACTCCTTAAAATCGAAGTGGCTTTGCCAGTCCTCCCTACACCTTTTAGGAATAAAACCCAGTCTAAAATAAAAAATATATAAATCTTTTAAAATTAGACCAAATTAAAAGAAGTTGGTTTGTTTTTGTTTTTAATGTCCCTAACCTGTTTACCTTTTCTGTCTCACAATCTCCACTTGGTCTTACCCACATAGAATGCCCCACAAGGTAGTGTAAGTTGCCAGATAAACCACTCTACAGCTGTTACAATTTAAACAACCTGGACAACTTAAAGATGTAGGATATCCATTTGCAATAACATGGGGGTATCATTTACATGCACAACATTTGATCATACCTGTTGCTTGGTGCATGGAAGTCTAATCTTCTTTACTGCTCTCTAACATTGATTTTAAATTCCTGCCTTTGCTGTAAACAGCATGTGGTTTGTCACCTAAATGATCCTTTAACTCTCATGTCAGAGTTAACTGCCAGTATTGGTTCAGTATTTTAAGAATAGAGTTTGCATCCCTATTAAAAGAAACAACCACTGGGATTCTGTTATTAAAAATCTCATCATATCCAGTCTAAAACTTAAAGACTTGTTCCCCAAAATAGGGTGGAATTTACGAGATTGAGCTTGCAAAATATCCTTTCTAACATTGTGCAACAAATTATGTGGGTAACCCCTGGACATAAACAGACCAATCAAAAAAACACTTCAGTTAAAATATTATCATCACTGCTCAAGCTGACTAACCTAACCATCTGTCCATAACAATGTTTTTCATCGGGGGTCACGGCTGTTAAAGTGTCTTTAAGAAATACCCTCGGTGTACAATAATTATGTTTAATGTCTTTAGTAAGTAACACATCAAGATAACTAATTCTGAAAAAAAAAAATCAAAATGACATGTAAGACACGTGTGTGTGAGTTTTACCAGCTGAACGCCACTACTGTAAACTGCCCTATTTTAATAATTGAATAAGCCATAGCAACAAGTAGTACTTTTAGCGTTTTTACTGCTGTTTCCTGTTTATATGCTGAATTTGCTATAAAAACGCTACTGCTGTAAATTCCCCTATTTTAAAAAGTTGGAAAAGCATCTAGCAACATCCAGAATTCCATTACTGCTGTTTCTTGGTTAAAGTACTTAATTGTTGTAGGAATGCTGCTGCTGTTTACTGCCTTATTTTATAGCTGGAATAAGCATAAACATTATTTCTTGTGTTTACTGACTCATTTTAAAGTTGGAATAAGCAGAAAGCATGTTTTCTTGTGTTTCTTGTTACTACATTGTGTAAACTGCTCATCCACTGCAGCTATGCTATTTTGCGGTGAACTGTCTTATCTTTTAAAAAAAAAACGATGGGAAAAGTTCATAGCTACATCTAGCAATCTTACTGCTGCTTCCTAGTGTATTGCTTACCTACCGCAGGCACACTACTACTGTAGACTGTCTCTTCTGTTCTCTGTTGGTTGTATAGAACTCCTAGCTACATCTAGCGTTAGAAGCCATTACCTGGAATATAATTGTAATCTGCCTTGTTACACTGCTGAAGTGTTCCTAATTGCCACTTTAAGTATTCTAAAGCTCACCCACTTCTGCACAAAACTCAGCTTAACTTCTGTCTCCCTCTTCTCTCCCCCACAGTTTCACTGCCTGGCTAACCTGGTCCCTGCAACCTCGAGATATCCACTCAGCTAAGTATTTTCTACTTGAAAAAAAAAGAGAAAATTACAGCTAAAAGAAACGTCTAACTGTAGGTGCTTTTATCCTTTTTTGTAACTAACTGGTAGCACGCACTCGATCAGGCCAACGCTGAGCCCTGTATCTCTCTAGCAAACCCCCTACACCCTCTAGCCATACTAACTCAAAATTCCCTGCAAAGTTAATAAAATTAAAAAAAATAAAACAATTGGCTATAGAGAAAGATTTATTTTACTAGATAATATTGAAGTGTGTAACAACAGCTTCACACTTACCCTCCAATCCTTAACTGGGGTTTTTCCCCGCTCTTTTTGCTATGCTCACTCCACACCCTCCCCTACCCCCAAATCTCACCCACCCCCAGTACATGTACATTTATTTTGAACTCTACAACCACACCTACAACCAACCACCAATTACGCCACGCACTCCCATTTCCTCTCCTAACACTACCCCCTCTCATTTAACCCCCACTACACCTAAATTAAAGCAGTCATGCTAATAGTCAAGGTGACTTTACTCCTCTCTTGTTCACTTCTAGCCTATATTACCTCATACCAAAACCACACAATAACAACTCCCAACCACTTTCACTGCACAACTCCCCTCATACACTCACTCTACAACTTCACCAGCTCCCCTACTAAAATCATCTTCTCACTTCACCTACCCTAGAACCATACTCCCACCACATTTAAAAATAAAATATCCCTAAAATATGAGCATCACTTCACTGCTTATATAAAGCACATTCTTATCTCCCTCTCCAAACTAGCCCTCAGTGGAGATATCCATCCCAATCCTGGTCCCACCTTCAGTACCCCCACCTCAAACCCTCCCCATATAAACTCCCCCATCTCTCAAGTCACAACCAGCAAAAAGCCATCAGACCTCCTCTTTATATCACTAAATATTAGGAACGTCTGTAACAAAACCCAAGACCTCCTTGCCTATGTAACCTATACTCTCCTGACATTCTCATCCTGAGACCTGGCTCAAACCTCACATCAAAAGTGAGGAATTTATCACACCTGGATATAACATCCTTTGCTTAGACAGACTAACTTGGAAAGGAGGTGGTATAGCCCTGCTGTTCAAAGACCATCGCGATATCCAAAATCTCAACAGATCAGCTTCTCAGTCTGGTAAGGAAGAGATCCTTTACGCCACTCTCAAAATCAACCCAAAGAAAACAATTAACATCTTAGGGTGCTACATCCGTCCAGGCCAAAATATACCTCCTCTAGAAAACCTCCTAAGCTGGGCCAATCTCTCCCTACCCCATGAAACTATCATCCTTGGTGACTTTACCATTAACTGGCTATCCTGTAGCACAAACACCCAGCCCTCCACCTAAATCTCCATGGGTTCTCACAACTAATAGAGTCCCCCACCTGGATCAATACAAATTGTAATAATCAAACCACTCTTGACTAGAGCCTAGTCAACAAAGACCCTCACAATTACCTATCAGGCTGTCTATCTGACAGCTTCAGTGACCATTCCCCAACCTTCCTACTAAGACATCACATAAACTGTATTAAGCCCATCACCCATAGACAAATCTGAAACAAAGCTAATTTCAACCCCCATTTCTTTACTTCCTCTCTCCAAAATATTAACTGGTCACCACTAAAATAATGCAACCTTGAAGAGGCCATCCACTTCTTTAACAGCACCTTCCTCAACATCCTGAACACCCACGCCCCCCCCCTAAAATATTCCAAAGTCAGAACAAAAAGCTCTACTGGCTACAGAAAACCACCAGGGACCTAATGAAGACTAAGAATAAAACTTGGGAACACTGGCATCTAATAAAAAGCCCTCAGATAGACAAATGTTCCATGAACTACGTAATAAGGTCAAAAAACAAATAAAAATAGATAAGGCACACTACTATCAAACTTCACTAAACTCGTCTAACCACAACCCAAAACTGTTCTGGTCTACAATAAACTCTGTCTTCAGCCCAGGCAAAGTAAAGACCCCCCCCCACCATCTATCCATCTATCCCGCCCAACTCCGCCAACATAGCTGAATCCTTCAACAAACATTTCACAACAACCATACTATCGATTACCAAACAGCACTTCCCTACCTCAGCTCCCCCGTTACCATACACCAATCCACCCTGCCCTGCTTTCTCCTTCTCAACAGTTCCCACCTCCTACATAAAAAAAACTTCTGACAAAACTCAAACCCACCAAACTTGCTGCTGACAACCTGCCTGCCGGATATCTAAAAATAGCTGCTGAAGTCCTAGCATAGCCTATCTCCATATTAATTAAACACTCCATATCGGAATCCCAGGTATCATCACTATGGAAAATATTCCACATAATACCCCTTCATAAAGGTGGTCCCTCCACCGACCTCTCCAATTATCGCCCCATCACTATCCTCTCCCCTCTCTCCAAGAAACTAGAAAAATGTATCAATTTTCAAGTCTCTAACTAAATCCTAACCAATAATCTCCTCTCAAATACCCAACATGGTTTCAGGCCAGATCACAGCACAACCACTGCTCTGCTCTCCTTCACTAACACTATCCTTCAGCACAAAAACAATGGCCTCTTCTATTCTGCCGTATTTCTTGATCTAAGGCCTTTGACATTGTATCTCATGAACTTGTACTCTCTGCTCTCTCCAACCTCTCTTTCTCCATACCAGCCACAAAATGGTTCCACAGCTACTTCCATCGCTGCCAGCAAGCAGTTGTCTGGGAAAACACCCTCTCCCCTCATCTTCCAGTAACCCTTGGTGTCCCTCAAGCTTCCATCCTCGGCCCCCTACTATTCTCCCTTTTCACCAAAAACCTGCACACTGCCTCCAAACAAGCCTCACTCATACAGTACACTGACGATTCCACCCTCATTTGCTCTGCCCCCACCTTACCTGAACTCCAACAGATCACACAAGAATCTTTCTCATCTGTAGAAAGCTGACTATCCAACTACCAGCTCCTACTTAACCCCAATAAGTCCAAACTTCTCATCTTTCAAACATCGAAATCTACCCCTAACCCCCATCACTTCAATATACTTGCCAAAGACAATACCTCCATCTCTCCATCAGCTCACACCAAACTACTCAGAGTGGAGATTGACAATAATCTTAAATTCGACACCCACATATCCCTTACTACAAAAAATATTCACAAAAAACTTGGCGCCTTATATAGAAACAACCAATACTTCAACAAAACTGCTAGAATCTCTATTGCAAACTCCTAACTAATCTCCACCTTACTGTATGCATCTCCTATACTTACTTAGACAATCAGACTTAAACAAACTAGAGGCATGCTATAACAAAACCGCTAAATTCTCCACTGGTGCTCCCTACCGCAGCCACCACTGTGTCTCCCTCAGAGAACTAGACTGGCACTAGCTCCCACAACTCCTTCACCTGAATCAACTCTCCTTTGACAACAAACTTGTAAACCACCCTCTCAAAATCCCATCACTGCAATCCCTTCTCCAACCCTACCACTCCTCCAGACCCCTATGCTCCAGCAACAAAAATCTCCTCCAGATCACCAAAACCAAAAACACTGCAGGAGAATCTCTATTTTCCTGTGCCATCTCCAAACTTTGGAATAACCTGCCCCCACCATTACTACCCTAACTTCCTCCAGTCATTTCAAGACTGCACTGAAACTGCTCCTAAAAACTCACTGGCTCTGTCCTTGCCCAAACCCCAACTAAATACCCCCACCCACTTCTACTCACTTCTAATCACTCTGCTCACATCCCCCACTCTGGCGGATCTAATCTTTGTTACCATAAAGGCAATTTAATGAATATACACTAATGTCCTTGCTTAGCTTACTTGAAAACCGATTAATACCATATACTATGTACATTAAGCTGTTTATGTTGTTTAAACGGTACATTAAGCTGTTTATATTGTTTAAACTGTATTTCTGTGTTACTGTTCATACTTTATTGTTTATATTTTTATGACTATTATCTGTACCTAAGGGCTCTCTAAAATCTGTCACCAACTTTGTTATTGAATTGTCATTTTACAATATGAGGAGCTTTTCTCCCTGGGCCTCCACTGAAAAAGTACTTGTGTTCATTTGGAATTTCCCGGTAAACAAATGTAAATAAATAAATAAAATAAATAAATAAATTTCAAAAAAGATATGGTATGTTGTATATAGTCAATAAACTCTAAAATGTGACTAGTCACCCTATTCCAAATAATAAAAATATCATCCAAATATCTATAATAAACTTGTATAAAACTGTAGTTGTCAGAGGAAAAAAAAAATTTTCTCCCACCAGGCTAATACACACTGGGGGACATGAGGCACCCCATGGCCAAACCAGAAATCAGCTGAAAATATTCCCCCTCAAATTAAACAAATTTATTATATAAAAAAATATCCATAAGGCTGCAGAGTACATTAATTATATCATTATCATAAGATGAAACATCAGAGAGCATTTGCTAAAGGTATTCTAAATCTACCATGTGAGGCATAACCGAAAAAAGGTTAATTGCATTAATAGTCACTAAACACATCTTTTTGTTAAAAGTAACTGTATTAAAGCTCTGTAAAAACTTCCATGAGTTGTGTAACACATGAGGGAGTGAATGTAACAAATGTGTAGTGTACCAGTCAATGTAAATAGCCAAAGGTTCAGTTTTAGATTTAGCTGCTGGTACTATATGTCTTAATGGTGCATCCACAGATTTTTTGTGAATTTTTGGAATGCTGAAAATTGAGGGAATAATGTTGTGATCTCCTGTCAAAAATTTGTAAGACAGTTAGGCTTTGTAAGCAGTTTATACAAACACTGATGAATTGTAATATTTGCTGGACAAAAGTGCTTAGTTTGCTACATTAAAGTTATTTTTATTTTGGTTTTGCATTGTTTTGACATTTCTTGCCTTGGCCTTTTGGTTACTAGTTTGTTTACATTAAAATAGCAGCCAAGAGCATTGACCACTCTGCCTGAATCCATATAAATAGATCATTCCAGGAATTCCACATTCCCTTTCTCTGAAAAAGTCACACATTATCCCCCTGAAACATTCAACAGACATTAAACTTTAGATCTGTAGCAATCTATCCCCCTCTCCAAAATACTTAAAAAATGTATTCGAAAACAATTGCTAAAATATCTCCTGCAGGAAGAACTCCTGTCCCCCACACAACATGGCTTCTGTCCTTCCCATTGTACTAAAACTGCACTTCTGATTCATGTAGATACTGTCAATAAAGCTAGAGAAAACTGCAAACTAGTCTCCTCCTTATTTCTAGACTTGTCTACAGCCTTCAGCACAGTTTGTCACATCAAACTTTTACTTCAAATATTTTCATTAGTTCTCTCTCAGCCCATCCTTCTATGGTTCAGAAGTTACCTATACAATAAGTATCAGTCAATAAAATGTCACTCCACCCTCTCTCCATACCTGCCAATCACCACCAGTGAACCACAGGGCTGTAACCTGAGTTTCCTCTTCTTTAACATTCTCACCAACACACTCCACAGATCAACACAACAGAGCTCTCTTGTACAGTCTGTAGATGACTCCACACTCATTTCCACATCTGACAACATGACATACCGCCAAAATATTACTCAGGAAGCTTTAACAGCAAAATGTTGAAGTCCACTCTCTTGATAATACAACTATTGAATTCACTTCTCATAGCAAATTATTAATGTTGATCTTACATTTGAACTGTATATATGAAATTGCATCATAAAAACTCATCAAAACCTAGGGGATGCATTGTAGAGCCAAAATTTTTCTCACAGATGCAGCTAAAGCTAAACATTCTACACAAATATGTTCCCAGTCGGTCATTATGATCCAGTGACCACAAACCCCTGTGAGCCCACAAACCTATCAAATCTGCTGGGCATTGTCTGTACTTGTACCATGTTGTTAAGGCCTGGAACTCCTCATCTCTATCCATCAGATAAGTTCCCTCACTCACATCCTTCAAAACCATTCTGAAAGACTTTCTAGCCAAAATCTGGCTTTGTTATTGCTCAACACCAGGAAAAAATATATCCCTAAATGTGGACAAATAACATACCTTACATCTTCTTATTCTCCCTTCTTCACTCACTTCCTTACTTCTATCAGATTTCCTCACATGGTTTTCCCCTCAAAATATACCATAAGCCTGCTTTTTTCTCACTTCATACTTCAATTCATGTTTGTATTTTACTAACTTACCTTTATTTTTTCTCTAAAAGAGCTACTTTTTTTCTAACTGTTGAATCATTATCATATAACCTTTATTTATTCTTAACCAGCATTGTCATATTATGTCTAATTTGGTATAATTATTTAAACTGTAGTTGTTTTGTATTATTTTTAATGACTGCAGAATTGTTGTTCTTAAAATGTTTTGTAATACTTTGGAGTTTTTCTCCCCAGGTCTCCGCTGAAAATGGGCTCCTGCCCATTTGGACTTTCCTGGTAATCAACTGTCAGCAAATAAATAAATAAGGTAACTATGTCTGACAAGCACCATTATGTGATCCTTTGAATGGGTCATCTAAAGGCTATACAAACTGTGCTGTACTAATGAGCTATAAAAGAAAAGATCACTGGGAATAAAATAACTTTCACTGTTTAACAAGTGCTATACAGTGATACCCAGTGTGACACCCCCACACTGAGCCAGTAATCAAGGAGCCTGAATCCTCACCACTGACACTGGAGAGAGATGTGCACTTGGAATACAAATTGATAAACTCAGTATTTCCAAATGCAGACTGTTACACATCAAGCACAATTTCCCTTAAGAGCACCCAGGGAACATGCTCAGTCCAGTGGCTGGTTCCTCTCTTTCTCTAAAGACCCCCAGTAAAACTCACCACTGGCACAGCTTAGAGATGACTCCTTAGCTGGGGTTCCAAGCTAAGCCCTCCCACACCCTCTCTGAGAAATTAATGCTTTGTGTCCCTTCTCCAAGCAGTTGATGCACAAACTGTTTGAGATTCAATGCACACACACACACACACACACACACACACACACATATGCACACATGGGAAAGGATGGCACAGATTCACCTGCTGTGCCCCCTTATGCCCAGACTATAAGGTAGTTATCAGTGCCACCAGAACCTCTGCCAGCTATTTTAAGGCTGTTATAAGGGTACCCAATTATACTGAGTGAAATTAATATTAATACAAATGGTAATGCTGACCAAACAGCCAGACTTTAAGGAGTACATATATACAAATATTTCAAGCACAGGCACTTAATGCCCTTCTAGCTTGTCAATATTTCAAAACACTTGTTCCCATAATAAGTATCCAGGCTGCTCTTAAAAATGTCTAAACTAGTACTTGCTTTAATGTAATTTGGTAGTCTGTTCCATGCATCAGCTACTCTGTCAGAGAACCAATTAGAACACTTCTCATTCCTATAGAATCTTCTACATAGGTTGTTTGATGAGTCTCTAGTACCTTTTGTTAACCGCAAACATTCCCAGAGGTAGTCACTAAATGCCCTATATACCTGAATAATATTTCCTTTTAGATATCTGTAAGAGACACTGTACAAGTTTAGATATTTTAGTCTTTCATAATAACTTAAATTTTCACATCCATGAATACCCTTGGTATATTTCCATTGTCCTCTTTCCAGTTTACTCATGGTTGTTTTCTTATAGGGTTTTTTATTGTTATTCCATACTCAAGTTTAGGTCTAATGTAACTAACAAACAATGACTTCATTATTTTTTATTCCCTAGACTTTATAAATCTTTTTATACAACCTATAGTTCTATAACTATCATTAACCAGTTGGTTGATATGATTAGAAAAACTCATAGCTGAATCTAGCTATATACCCAGGTCTGTAAATGAGTCTACAGTTTCAATCACTGTGTGCTGTATTAAATATTCACCTTTCAGTTTATGCCTACCAAATCTCATATGCTTAGCTGTTGATGTATTTATCAGCTTACTATTCTCCTGTACCCAAATGGTCAATTTAGTCAAGTTATTTTGCAGACATGCCTTATCTGTAATACATGTAATCAGTTTACCCAATTTCAGGTTGCCTGCATATAGACTGTGGAACACCTCAGATGAAAACGTTAGGTCTGAAAGATACAATCTAAACAAGTAAGGGCCTAGGACAGAGTCTTGTGGGACACCAAGACTGTAACCAAGGAGTGGCCAAAGGTATCACCAAATAAATATGTGCAAATACTCTCAAAACTTAAACATTTTCTAAAAAGGACCAGACACATAAAAAGTTTAAATATATATATATATATATATATATATATATATATATATATATATATATAATAAATAATAAAAAAAGAAGATAATAAATATCTATTTACAGTAAACACCAGAGTTTCAGCCACAGGGAATATTAAACGTAACACCGATGGAAAGTTCACACAGTTATAGAAAACAGTATTTAGCTAGTCTCACTATCTATTCCTGATTCACTAAAATAATTGCTGTCACTACTTGCTGAATAGAGGAAGGCAAGATGATTCAGGTGAGTCATCCTTGTTGTCAGATCCAAGTCAAAATACAGAATTCTGACAGCAAACTCCTACTAATATCTAAATATTATTTTTGGCTTACAGGATGACATCACACACATCTGGTCATCTGACACTGTATTTCCCATGCTATCACCAACACTAGAAGCTGACAAGATTTTAGTACCAATGTGTACCATACACACTGATAGAGCTTTGCTTAGATCTCCTGGAAGTCATAAAATCATAAAACAGTCTCACTGTTCCTACAGGAGCTACAACCTATTCTCTAGCACATACATTGTATCTCTGGCTCCATTCAGAACTGTGGGCAAATATATTTATGGCTTAATCCATAATTTAATTTCAGATATATTTTAAAGTTTGTTGCCTCTGGATTGTGATTAACCTCTGCTCTGTCAGTATCCTCTGTTGAAACCTATACATTTAATTCATTTGCAATAATGCATGTACATTTCTTTTCTTTCCAGCAGGGCACACTGTTGATACATTTTAACACAAGCAACTTTACAAATACACTTTTAAACACAAACATCTTTGCAAATCAGTTTGATACTCAAATGACATATAATTCTTTACAAAATTCCAGCTAACTCTGCTAGCATATGTTACAAATCCACTGCCCTATTTCTCCTGGCATGGGTGACAGTACATCCTATTGTTACACCCAATAGTGGCAAGTAATAGTCAAATATAAGCAGGAAGAATATTTCACTTTTTTATACATGTTTTCAGATAATATTCAGTGCACTGTTAGACAAAGGTTGTCTTTGTTGTTTGGCAAGGGTTATTTTGTTCTACCCAGCAGTGGCTTGTTATATAAGCAAATTGCTCATATAGAACTTATCACTGTACTGCTTTGAGACAGCTCCACTGGCTTGAACTGCCCAACCTCCTAACCTACAATCAGCTCTTCCTCTGTCATTCTATCTATTACCTCCCCAGTAAGTGTCCTGCCCTCAAAAACCTAATACAACATTACTCAGCCCAAAGGCCTCTTAGATCATCAAGCAAACTACTACTAGAAGTCACCAACAGCTACAATACCTTTGGAGATGCACTATATAGTAGTTCAGTGGCTAAAAAATGGAACTCTGTCCCTACAAACATTCAAAACACATCATCTAAAGCCTCCTTTAAAGACCTCATCAGGAAACATCTCAAGGAAAGTTGGCAGTGCCATGATTGCTCCCCAGGCTAGTGAAAGTGGATAACACATACATACAAAATCTAGAGCACTTGATAATAGTTTTCAATCTTACTCACAAACACTGGCTAATCTACAATGTATGTACTGTACCTGTGTACTATGTATGTATTCTACCTATGTTCCAAATTTCAGCTGTACACCACAAATCTATTAATTACCTTTATTTTTAAAATTAATATTTTTTTGTTTGTTCTCTCCACTGTGACTGTTTATGTGCCACATACCACTGTAAAAACATGTCTCCTGTAATTTGTGCGTATACTGATCATGTCTAAAAACTAAATATGTCTGTAATTTTTCTGTGTGGAGCTTTTCTCCCCTGGCCTCTGCTGAAAAAGGGCCTTTTCGGCTCAGTCAGACACCCCCGGTTAACAAATGTAAAATAAATAAAATAAAATAAAAGTATTGATCTTTATATCATTGCAGATATAATTTGATGTATCGTTACATCAACATGACTTTCATTCACTGAAAAAAGCAAGTCTACGATACCTTATAAAATGAAAATATAAATCCAAGTTTAAGCAAAGGGAATATAGATATAGAGCTTGGTAACGTATATTGACACTCAGAGAGCACAGCATCTTGGGAGAAAAGCAACACATTGTCTACATGTTTTAATTACTTTTTCTTTCTCCTATTTGGAGTTATAGCAGACTAAGAATAATAAAGTAAGGTGGTGTGGGGGTATAAAGAACTTAGTATCTTCTAGTTTTCGCTTATTGTCATTGCATGACATTCACTTATGTGTAAGTACACGTGTTTACATTGCATGTGTCTTAAATAAGTAGTCTCATACATATAGGGACAAGCAGTTTTGTTTGGAGATACTGGATTCATGATATAATACTGTAACCTGCTTAACTTCTTGCTGTGTATGAAGTGTACTTTTTCTCTTACTAACTCTAGGACATATTTTGAAGAGTAGGGCTATTTTAGAATACATCTACTTGGCATTTGTTGTGATGAATGGCAAACTACAAACTGAACATTTGAAACTGTAACCATGTTCAAAGTTGTCCCCGCCCTTATGTTGCTCCCAAATTCTAGTTAGTTCCACCCGCTAAGTAGTAGTTATTTGCAGACCCAACTTATCCTGAAGTCACTAGATGCCACAACTTTTTTCCCCTTTGGTCCTATTTGAATTCCATTTTGTCCCTTTTACCATCTTAGTGACCATCCTCTGAAGTGAATTTGGCATCAGTGTTTCTTTTTCAATGTATGATCTGCAGTATTTCAAACATTCCATCTAATGCCTGACCAGTGACTTCTACATTGCCGGAATTATCACCCCATTCCCAGAATCTGTGCCCCTGGACATGCTTTTCAGCATACTTTTGGCCTTGGATGTTGCCTTTTTGTTCTGCCTTTGTTAGTTAATTGCTATAAATTATAACTTCTATTAAATAGTTTTCCTGTTCTTTGACATTAACGTGCACTCCAACCACCTTGTATAACATCTCAGATTTACTGCTCCTGTGAAACATTTTAAATTCTCCCATGAATCCCTGCTGCATCTCTTAGCTCATGCTGATGAATTGTTCAAATTCTCTTGAGACTGATTCCTCCATCCCCTATTGCTCCTTTTGTTTACAATCTGATCCTGTTTTTCCATACTTTCTGTGACACTGGTAAAAAAAAAATCACACTTCAAGATAAACACCTCACCATATACCTCACTCTCCTCTACTGCAAGGTCAAGAAGGACTGATATCCTTAACCTCTTCATACACTTTATTACTTTCGTGGATACACTGTTACTGAACGGGGACATCCATCCCAGTCTAGGGCCACCTCCCTCTACCTCTCATATACACACACCTCACACTTCACCTCACTATTTGTCACCTGGCTCGCTAACATTTCCCCCCATATCTTAACCCTGTCAGAAACCTGGTTAAAACCACATATTACAAATACCAAAATTCTACATTCAGGTTACAATATCTTTCACTATGACAGAATTAACAAAAAAGGTGGAGGTGTTGCCATCCTCTTCTCCGATCAACTTAATCTCTCCCCACTCTCTATTTCTATACCTAACTTTGAGCCTGCCGAAATTCTTATTGTATATAGGTTCATAGGTTTATAGGTTGGTACTAGGCTATCAGCCCTACGGCCTATACAAGCCTAGTCATAACAATCCATGGTTATTTCTTTCCACAATATTTACTTCCTTGGACCCCTGTCTAGCAGGGTGACTGACATGATCCCTAGGGTGAATTTCCTATCTCCCATCCAATTGTCAAGGTTCCTTTTGCAGAGGGCCAAAGAGGCGCTGTGATTCACATGCATGGCAGTCTATTCCAGGGTCTAGGGAGTCTCTGGGTCAGGAACCTATCCCTCCAGCATGTTTTCTTCATTGTGATGACAAAGTTTAGATCCCTGGAGCATATGGCTCTGAGGGGTTGGGATTTCTTTAAGTGTAGCATGTCCAACAGCTCTGGGTTTGACATAGCCTTGTATGTTAAGCAGAGATCGCCTCTGAGTAGATGATATGCGACAGAGTATGGCTGGAGTTTTTTTAGACGGTCAGCACAGGGCATCTGCTTTAGGCCTGTGAGTCTTTTAGTGAGGTATTTCTGCAGCCTTTCCAGTTGTTGGAGATGTCTTGAGAGGTACATACCAAATGGGGTGTTGTATTCCATAATGTGTCTAATAAGGGATGAGTACAGTGGGACAATGACCTCCTTTTTCCTGGATAAAAAGCCCTTAGTAATGAGGTGAGCCACATAAAAGGATTTCCTGACTGTTGTGGCAATGTGGTTATCGAAGGTGAGACCACTGTCCACCTGTGTCCCTAAGTCTCTTATCACACTTTTGGTGTTTAGTATACTGCCACCTATGTGGCAATTCACAGGTACATGTTTTTTTCAAAAAGGGGATAACTATACATTTCTTGGCATTGAGCTTGAGCCCATGGTTCTGGGTCCAAGCATCTGTTTCTGTAAGGCTCTTTTGTAGAATATCCACATCATTTGGGGATTCAATAATGGCTCCCAATTTGCAGTCATCTGTGAACTTCGTTACCCAGAGTCCCTTAGTGTTGGCCTGTACTTCAGAGAAGTAGATGCCAAACAGAACAGTCCCGGGACTGAACCCTGAGGTACTCCACATGTCACTTGTCTGGAGCTGGATTTGGAGTCGGCTACTTTTACAGTGTGTGTTCTGTCAGTAAGCCATTTGGCAACCCATCGAGTGACATAGGGATTAATGCCCAGCTTAGTAAGTTTATCTATGATTCCAGAGTGGGGGATGGTGTTGAAGGCCTTGGTGAGGTCCAGATAGGCCTTACCCTCATCCACAGCCCTGAAGACTAATTTGAAGAAGTTAATCAAGTTCAGGTGACAAGATCAGCCTTTCATGAACCCAAACTGGGTGGGGTCCATTGCTTGAAGGTTGCCAATGTCTTTGTTTATAAGTTCTGTGATAATACGTTCCATGGCCTTGCAGATCAGACTCATCAGACTGATAGGGCGGTAGTTGGCAGGATCCAAGGTGGATCCCCTCTTGTGGAGTGGGATAACTGTAGCTGTGCGCCACTCAGTGGGCACGAAGCCTGAGGTGAGGCTATGATTAAACATGACACTTAGGTGAGGTGCCAGTTCATTTTGTAGTTCATGTAGTACACAGCCCGGGATGTCATCTGGTCCCATGGATGCTGTATTCTTTGCTTTGGAGAGTGCATATTTTACCTGTGTGGCCATTATTACCAGACTTTGGCAATCTTTTGGTATTGAGATGGTCCCTTCAGTGGGTGAGAGGGGGGTGAAGTTGGCACTGATTCGATCTGCCAGGATATTGGCAATATCCTTGGGATCAGTATATTTAATCCCATTCTGTTGTAGCTCAGAGCAGATCTGAGCATTGCCATTTAGAGTCTTGACATAGCTATATATTGTCACATTAACTCACACAAAAAGGTCACATAGCTTTTATCTATATCCCTCTAGGGAACAACATTCCTACCCTTGACAGCATTATCTCACGGATCACCCAGCATGTCCCATATGAAACCATTATCCTTGGCAATGTTAATATTAACTGGACTGCAATTACATCTACATCTTCTAGTCTTAGCATTAATCTTCATGGCTACCACCAACTTATCTCTTCCCCTGCCAGGACTAACAAAAATACCGCTACAGGACCCACCCTAGACTGGATCCTAACCTCAGAACGCAGCCTTTATCATAATCCTGGGACACTTCCAAACTCTTTGAGCAACCACTCTTCCACTTTCATCCACAGATTCTCGCAGGACCCACCAAAAGACCACCTCTACAGAGACTGTCGCAAACTCACCAGTTTTAATCCTGACATCTTTAACTCTATATTGTCCAGCATAAACTGATCACTCCTTAGTCACCTCCCTCTCAATGAAGCTGTTAAGTCTTTCAATCATATATCTCTAGACATACTTAATTCATTAGCACCTACCAGACAAATCAGAATAAAATCTAACTTTGCCCCTTGGCTCACAAAATACACCTGTTCTATTATGCATAAGAGGGACAGCGTCTGGAAAGCTTGTGTCAAAAACAAATCCCCTGCATTACTCCAAAAATACAAAGAGCTCAGAAACCTCTCCAAAAAGCTATTCAACAATGAAAAGAAATATTTCTTTTGCTCCTCCCAATCCAACCAACATAAGTATCCAAAATAATTCTGGACAGCCATTAATAATCTTCTTTACCCTGGCAGGTCTACTACTCCTACCCCTTCCTACACAACTCTGCCACTGAAACAGCCTCTCTCCTAAATAACTGCTTCATTGAAAAAATCCAAAAACTAACTCAAAATAACAACACCTCCTCTACCCCTCATTCAACTCCCAAAAAAATCACATTCCAATAACTTCTCTTTTAAATCAGTACCCACCACCTACATTAAATCTCTCTTGTCTAAACTCAAACCTTGCTCCCCCTCTGCTGATATATTACCTTGCTTCTTTCTTAAAATTGCTGCAGAATCTATTGCCTACCCTGTCTCCTTACTCATAAATTATGCCATTAAAGAAATCTGCATCCCTTCTTCTTCTTCTTCTTCTTTCGGCTTTTCCCGGTTAGGGGTCGCCACAGCGGATCACCTTGTCCGCACATTGAATGGCAGTGGAGTTTTACAGTGTCGAGTTGCCAGCCAACCTTCCACAGAAGGCACACTCACACGCACACCTAGGGCCAATTTAGAGTGTCCAATCCACCTGCAGCATGTCTTTGGGATGTGGGAGGAAACCGGACACCGAGGAAACCCCCGCGACCACAGGGAGGACATGCAGACTCCGCACAGAAGGCACCCCAGCCGAGGATCGAACCGGAGAACCTCTTGCTGTGAGGCGGCAATGCTAACCACTGCACCACCGTGGCCGCCCTGATATCTGGAAATCTTTCTTTACAATTCCACTACCCAAGGGTGGAAAATCTACTAACCCTTCTAACAACAGGCCCATAGCCATCCTGTCCCCTATCTCCAAAATTCTTAAGAAGTGCAGACATACCCAGCTACTCAAACACCTGCTTGACAATAAACTGCTCTCCTCCACCCAACATGTCTTTATGCCCCACCACAATACTTCCACTGCACTTCTTTCTTTCACTGAAACAGTAGCTGAGGCCTGTAACAACAACATGCTGATCTCCTGTCTATTCCTAGATCTTTCTAAGGCCATTAATACTGTCTCCCACTCTAAATTTTTAACTAAACTCTCTGACCTCAATCTTTCCAGCTCCTCCATAAAGTGGTTTTCCAGCTACCTCTCCAATGGGCAGCAATCTGTTCGCTGGCAAACTGTCATTCTCCCTTCCTCCCAGTCAGCACAGGGGTTCCTCAAGGAACAATCTTGGTCCCCTCTTGTTCAATATCTTCACTACAAACTACATTCTGCCTGCAAGCTCTCAACTTTATTACAATATGCCAATGATTCGACATACCACCACCACCCATAATATTGCTAATCTGCTAGCACTCACTCAAGACACCTTCTCATCTGTTGAAACATGGCTCTCAGATAATCAACTAGTACTAAATCCTAAAAAAACCATAGTTCTTTTCTTCCCAGGAACTCTGGCTCAACATAAATCCTCCTTTACTATTACCTTCCTTAACAATACCATCATTAAAACTGAACCTCATACCAAACTACTCGGCACCATAATCAACGACAAACTTAAATGTGACCTACACATCCAACAATGTATAAAAAACACCAGAAACTTGGACTACTTTACAGAAATATCAAATTCCTTACACCCTCCTCCAGACTCTCTCTTACTCAGTCACTTTTCTCAGCTTGCCTACTGTATGCTGCCCCAATACTTACTAATCTTCAGTCTACCCTTATGTCTAAATTTGAGCAAACTTACAATAAAATAGCCAGATTTGCCCACTAACCATCCTCACCATTGCCATCACTGTCTTGCCCTCAAGCCACTACTCTGGCCTGAATTCTCTCATGAGCTGCTGCTTCCCCAATTATATATCACTCACTGCATTCTCTATAATCTACTCTCCCCTCCGACACCTTTGTACCACTGATAAACAGCTTCTAGACATTTATAAACCCAGTAAGAGTATTGGAAAGTCCCTGTATAAATACTCAGTAGCTCACATCTGGAATACACTCCCCCTCAATATAAGAAATATTCCCCCAAAACATCAGTTTAAAAGAGAGCTAAAACACTATCTTCAAAAGGCCTGGTCTTGTCCATGCCAAGCCTCCACATAACAAAATCCTACTTAATCACCTTGTACTCTACTCACCTTTACTTTACCACAACTAATTAACTCTTTATGGTCTTATTCTCACTGAAATACAACTTTGTTCCTCTACTTATTATACCTTGTGTTATTATACTTATTTGTTTGTTGTACACAATTGTAAGGATGCTATACTCTTTTTATTGAGGATTCGTGTAGTGACCTACTTCTCATTCTCTGTGTTATGTGATTGTTTTGTTAACTACTATTTTTTTGTCTTTTGTTCTTTGGAAATTTTCTCCTCGGGTCTCCACTGAAAATGGGTTTCAGCTCAGTTGGACCAACCCGGTTAACAAATGTTAAATAAACAAACATATAAATAAATAAATAAATAAACAGTGCTCCCAATTAGTTGGTGCAGAACTCTTCAACTTATAGTCCTTCTTTGACAGCACCCTCTAACCGCTATGCTCTGTGTCTTGCCTTCTAGCCATATTACTTGGGTTGATACCTTAGGTAGTGGCAAAATTCAGGCAAAAGCCACATCTCTTGCTCCTTCCCTAGTCCCACCTACTCTTCCCATCGCTCCACCTTCCCCCTACTGTTTTCCCTTCCCTCTTACATCCCCCCTCACTACAACCACACTTTGATGTAAATGTGCATGTCTGCCCATCATTGCAGGAACTGTAATGCTTTTTCACCCCAACCACCCTACAGCATTGTCAAATCACACTGAAGCAAGGCTTGTACAATATAAGCTGTCTGAATGTGATGACTTTGCAAACTACAGTATTCTGTTTGCCATAGCAAACAGAGTACTTTATTTTACTTTGTAAAGTCCTTCTGGATTACTAAATCAGCATTCAGATTTCTGGACAGTCCAGAAAAGAATTGGTAGGTGGTAGCCCTACATATTTCAAGCCACTTGAATACTTTTGTGCATCTTCCACCTCATTGGATTTGTTTCTCAGCTTCCTGTGCAGCATTAAACTGAAATGCCATTGGAAGTATAAGTAAATGACATCATCCATTTAGCAGCCCATCTATGTCAGCAATGGCCCACTCAAAAAAGTGGATTCTGATCGCAGGTTTACCACACAGGCATCTGTTAATTACCTCCTTCATTTGGACAGAATGCATATTGCAATCCTGTCATGCCACTACACTGTTTTGGAGTTAAGTTTTCTTTTGGACAATGGAAAAATCCTGTTCTACTTGGTACTTGCAAGTCTAAATCTTCTAATTCTGCTCAGTAGACCTCTTGGTTGCTACTCTTCTCTCCAGAAAGAGAGTTCACCCTACAGGATTAGTCTTCTCAGGAATCTAAATAAAAAGGTAAGCTGCGTGTCTTTTCTTTTCAACAAGTGGGATTGAGAAACACTTGCTGCTCAGTTTTTGTGGGTTCCTTGCTAAGAAAGAACTTCTGTGTTGTGGGTGCACTATGGGGCTTAATGCAAAAGGCATCTTTATATTGTTTGTGATGTTTGCCAGAGAATTGAACAACCTAAATGTGAATGTGTCCTAGTTCGTCAATGAATGTAGTTCTGAACCAATTGTGAATGTGCCATAATTCTTCACTGTTTTTATTTTCCAGCCTAAGCATCCTCTGCATAACATTAAATGCAGATCCCATAACTAATATATAGCATTTCTTAAAAGGAGCAACATTTCTGAAGGCATTGAACTTTCTGTTTAATCTCCATCACTACATGGAAGGAAGCTGGAATGTCTACTTGAAAGAGTAGACTCATAGCTTTACCTTTTTGACTTTCATTGCTACAATAGTTTTAGCTTTAGGTGTCGTGTCATCTCTGCCTAAACCACTAGCAGTAAGAACCACTCATTCCAGAATAATAGCAACTATTTCACATTCCCCTTCAAGTCAAAGAATGTCTGATAAGTCCCACAAATTCATTCTTTACTATTTTTAGTTAGACAATTATCAGAAAAGAATGTCTCACCAGGGATGTAACAATTTTATAAGTAAACACTGTTGGTTTCTTTAGAACCAATCATCTGATTGATATATTTTTTATTCAGCTAAGTAGCAAAAAGCCTCTCCAACTAATTTGAAGCAGGAAACAAGTCTCCTATGTTCCACTCCTTGACTTTTGGATTGTCTGGTTATAAAGTGGGCCCTGGACATTATTCAAACAATTGTGTATTAGGACACATGTAATCAGTGAGCAGTGGACAGATGTCAAATTGCTGAATCAGAGAATGCTAACATCTTTTTTCATCACCCCTTGAAAATAAAAGTAGACAGTGGCATTAATTCCAATGCAGGTCCATTAGCTTTGTTTTCTACTCCTCCTGCCTCAGTTAATATCTGACTTTAATTCTAAATCCTGGCCTTGCCACCACCTCACACTACAGTGATCTTAATATATGACATCTAAAATAGTTGTGATAAGTAATGCATTTTCCCCCCAACCACCAGTTGGACACCTGTATCAGGGAAGAAGAACTAGACATTGTTGACATTAACACACTCATGGTTAAAAGTTGATCATTGTATTTCGAACATTATATGACAAGATGTCTGTTATTCCTTCATAAGATACCCGGATAAGGGGAGAGGGTGTTAGTGATAGTCAAACTCAAACATAATCCACATTGTTCAGAAGAGCAGTACAGTAGGCAAGAGGGGTCTTGGCTGGCTACTAGTCTTTTTACTACTGGTAGTCATACCAGATGTTTTAATAGAGTGAGCTGTAGTCCCACCTTCCTCTTCAATTCTTCTTTCTTGATATTTTTAGATATTATTCCAAGGATGAAACTCACCTCCCATCATTATGTGTGCAGAGTCTGCCTTTCTAAGTTCTACCTTAGATGTTTTTCTCAAGCCTTCCACTGCTGTACCTAACTTTGGGTAATCAATAAAGAGATGCTACTGCTCTCTTTCCCTCAAACACATCAGAAACAAACATATTTAAATAAACTAGAGTTAAGACTCCTTTGGTTCTCCAAGCAAAACTACCTTCATTTTTACATCATCCATTCATCAATCTCACATCAAACCACTGTGGTCTACCCATGAGGCATGCAGCAGTTCAGATGTACTTTCCTAATAGCTGCCTATGCAGGACTAAATCAAAGACTTTAGTGAATTACATGTCAACTATGTGCATCAGTAGTCCTCTGTCACATTTTTCTGTAATCCATTCATAAAGCTGGCTCAAGTTTCATAAAAAGTATTACCAGGTGTGAACCCACACTTGCATCTTAGAGGTTGTTGTCCTCTAAGAAAACCAACATCCACTCCATCAGGATTCTCTCTGTAACTTCTCCTAGAATGCCAATTGGCTAACAAGTTTATAGTTCTTGAATTATTTTAATTTCTCCCACCAGTGCTACTCTTGCCATCTACTAGTCTTGAGATACAACAGTGGCTAGTGACCTGTTGAAGATCTCCATAACAGAAAACAGCACACTGACCAGATGAATCTTATAAGTCAGTCCATCTGGTACCTGGGATTTACCCTCTCACAGCACACCAAATTCTTCACCTCCTTCCTATCAAAGTGTACATCCAGTGCTGTCTACACTCTTTCCTACCTCCATTTCTTTATGGTGCCTTTTCCATCCTTTACATCATGGCAACTACAGTGAAGTTTTTATTCAGTGTCTCTTCTTTTTCCTAATCCCCTGTGATTTGTCTCCCATCTTTGTTTCATTTCCTCCTTTGTAATATGTATAAAAAATATATTTGTCTCTTTTGTTGGCCTGTTAGCCAACCATTTAAACAGACTTGCAATTATTGTACTCCTGCCTCATTTGCTGTCCTTGTGCCTGATACTGTGCACTGATCAGTGCATCCACATTGACCATGTATATCCTGCCTTTTGTCCTGATCACTAGATTGTCATTCTTACATAGCTATATTTACCTTTTGATCTCTTTTACTTTTTGCTTTTCTACAAACAGTTGGCATCAGTCTTGAGTACTCTCTCTTTGGGGCACTACCATAGCTTGTTCACACTCTCAGCATTCCTACACACTCTTAACTCAACTCAACTTTAACTCATCTGAGTATAATCCCCTGTCCAAAAATCCCACACATTTGTCTTTGATTTTGCATTTTTACCCTTGCCTCCTGACTTGAACACAAAAAGGTGAACCATGTAGTTTAACTGATTTACCTGAAAAATAGAGAAATGAACACTGAAATTCATCTCCAAAGTTTGCAATAATTAGCAAAAAAAAAAAACAAACACAACTTTTTCAATCTCAACAAAACTACTTAATGGAACCTCCATGAGAAGCAGAAAAAGGCAGTACAACAAAGGGAACCTCTTCATAGTTTCTCTCTGCCTTGGACATGCATTTACTCACTGCCACCCCTAGTTTCAGATTTACCAAGAAGTCTTGCACCAGCTTGACTCAGTAACATCAGGGTGCTGGGATAATAGTTGTGACAATGTGAGGTAGTGCCAGCTATGCCAGAGAAAGTATGGCAGTGGCTGTGTAACATATACCCTGGAGTTTTGTAAATAATTATATCTCATTTGTTTATCAAGCTGTCTTGTACAAATATTTGTGTTAAAAAATGTATTTGTAAAGCTGCTTGTGTACAGTGGATCTTGCTGAACAGAAAAGAAATACATCTGTATGTCAGACTGTATTATAACTGTTGAAATGAATATATTGCAACAGAGGATAATGAAAGAGAAGAGGTTAATCTCAGCCGAGCTAACTTTGAAAAATGGTCTGAAATTAAATTACCTGGTTTAGGCCATAAAGATTGTATCTTACAGATGTTCTTCATGTTTCACTGTTGCAGTCATTACATTTGGGTAATCTGCTGGCAGGTTGCCCTCAGTCGGCCTGAATAACAAAGTCTTGGGTCCTGCATCGGTTGCTGTCTCCTCTTCCATGACGTCAGGTCGTCAGGGGTATAAAACATGCAGCCGACGCCATTTTATTCAGTCTTTCTTGCCGTGCAGTGCCCGAAGCAGAAGCAGTTCGCAAGCGCCAGTCGGCCGACTCCTGAAATTTTCACATTCGAGTTTCAGAACCGAAATCTTCAAACTAAAGCTAAGTACCCTGTTGGGGAAACTTTTTCTTGCTCCTTACCGATGTCAGTAAAAGTTAATAATTGCATTACTTGTGGGAAGCAAATACCTCATAAGGATTTTCATTTATACTGTATTCCTTGCCTAGGCCTAGATCATAACGTGCCTTGCTGTCGGTGTTGTGCTAGATTTAACCAATGCACTATTAAGCGTCGGTATAGTTTTGCTTCTAAATATTTTGGATCAAGATTTAATTATCCTGAAATGTCGTCGGTTAGCAAGCCGACTACCGGAGTTCACAAAAAGCACAAAGAAAAAGACAGAGACAGACCGTTGAGGTCCAAAACCGATGACGAAGCTTCTCCTAAGCCAGTCGCAGGTTGACCGGTATTCAGTGAGGCACTTTCGCAACCCCTGATACCCACTACTTTTGAGTCGCAGGCCTCTACCGAGACCCATTCGGTATGCCGTGAGATTCTCAGAGTATTGAACCCGCGGATGTCTCTTCCTTGGATGAGTCCAGAGCCGCTGAGCAGGCACCGGCTTCTGAGGGTGTTTTCAGGCCTCAACATTTTTATATAAAACCGACGCCAGCCTCAAAACAAGGTCAAAAGCATCTTCTATGCCTAAAAAACCAACGCATGAGCCACGTGCTCAGGCTCCTATGCCTAAAAAGCAGATGATCAAAATAACTGAGGACTTAATAACCTTGATCAGGGGTTCCCAACCCCCCCACACCCGCTAAGAGGCCTAGGCAAGGCACTGATTATGAATCTTCAGATCAGGTTTCCATTTCTTCTGATTCCTATTCTGATCAGGAATTTTCCATTCCACCCTATGAGGATTCTGATGCAGAGGAATCCATCCCATCTGCATCTCCTCCTGAGGATTACTCTTTTGGAGAAACTTTGCATACTTTACGGGACCATTTTCACTGGAAGAGTCAGGACTTCTCTGAATCAAAAAGAGGCTTAGGGATTTCCTTCTTCTTCCTCAGCATAGGCCTTTGGCTATACCTCCTATGTTAGACATTGTTGATGATGATGTGTTTTCGGAATCAAGCATGGCTCCTGATTCCCTACCTCCGGCTCCTAGTAAGCCAGACAGATATTACAGGGTTCCTAACTCCCACAAATTTCTATTCAAAAATCCTGCTACTGACCCTGAGACTATTTCACAGGGTCCCAAGGGTGTTAAGGCCTCTACAGCCAAAAATCTTACCCCCTTTGATAGAGATTCCAGGGCACTGGATAGATGGGGAAAGAAGGTTTATACGTCTGCTACCTTGGCAATCAGAGCCTTAAACTGCCAGTTTCATATGTTTAAATATCAACAGCATGTTATGGGCCTACTGAAACAGAAAATGAAGTTGATTTCTGATTGTGTGGAAAATAAAGAGTTACAGGAATTATTGCATTCAGCAAAACAGGTTGGAAAGCATATTTTGCAATGTGGTTTTGATTCCTTGGAGGCCTCTTGCAGGGCCGCAGTTACTGGATCTGTGATTAGAAGGCATGCCTGACTCAAGGAGCAAAATCTGCCTGATCATGTTAAAGCTAAATTTTTGGATGCCCCCTTGCAGCATAACACTCTGTTTGGTAATAAGGCAGAAGAGGTTTTAAAGAAAATGGAAGACAAAGCTAAATCTATACAAACTGTAAAAGATTTCTTACAAGTGCAGCCACCCAGGTTCAGTAGGCACTGGCCTACTAAAAATTGGTCCTTTCCTGTGTCCAACAGAGCCACTCAAGGCAAATCCAGGCACTCAAAAGGCTCCAGATACCAATCACAGGGTTCTTACAGGTCAAAGCAATGGGGTGCCTCCACCTCCAAATCTGGATGAAACAAAGGGCAACCCTACCTTAAGCAGTCTCAATGACTTTCCTTTACCATCACCAAGCATTTATCTTTTGGCAGCCCCCTTGGGGGGAAACTAGCACTTCATGCTCAAAATTGGCAGTTAATTACCCAGGACAAGTGGGTATTGAACATAGTATCCCAGGGGTACAGATTTCATTTCCATACTTTGCCAATTCCAAATGGGTGGCCAGATCAGCCACAAAATCAGTGGGCAGAGGCTCAGAAACAATTTATGTCCCTCATGGATATGAGGGCTCTTCAACCAGTACCAGAAAAGGAAAAAGGACAAGGTTTTTATTCAAGACTTTTCCTGGTATCTAGAAAAGACAATTCTTGGCATCCAATACTGGATTTATCGATTTTGAACACGTTCCTGGACATTCCAAAATTCAACATGCTGACTTTACAACAGCTACTGCCTATGTTGGGCAGAAACACTTGGTTAATGACTCTAGACTTAAAAGAGGCATACCTGCATATCCCAATAAGGGAATTGTGCAGAAGATACCTCCGCTTCAAGGCAGGTTTTTTTGCATTACCAATTCTCTGCACTGCCCTTTGGCTTATCTACTGCACCCAGGGTCTTTACAAAGTGCCTGGCACCAGTAATTGCATTCTGCAGACAAAGAGGCATACAAATTTATCCTTATCTGGATGACTGTCTCTTTCAAGCAGAGGACAAGGACACTCTTCTTCAACATCTGGCATTTGTAAAATGGCTTCTAACATGCCTAGGGTACAGAATACGAAAATATATCCCAACTGGTACCCTCTCAAATAATTACATTCCTGGGTGCAAACTTGAATACAAATGCCCAGATTGCTTACCTTACGCCAGACAAACAAAGGCAACTGACAATATACTTCAAACAAATGGCAACAAAAACCCAGTTATCTGCAAGACAAATTCTGCAGGCTTTGGGGTTCATGGCATCCTGCATCCTACTAATTCCATATGCAAGACTGCATATGATGAAACTTCAATGGTACCTGAAAAGTTTATGGAGCCAACATTGTCACAGTCTGGAAACAATGATTCCTCTCATTCCCTGCCTACAACAGGAGTTTCTTTGGTGGGTGGAGACATGTCACTAAAACAAGGGACTGTCATTCACTCTACCCCCTGCCACCCAAACCCTAACTACAGACGCATCAGACTATGCTTGGGGGGGCCCACCTGGTGGGGAGATGCATTCAGGGAAAATGAAGCCCAAAACAAATGCATCTGCATATCAACCAGAAAGAGATGCTAGCTGTTCAGAATGCTCTGACAGCCTTCAAAGACTTACTTTATCCAGGACAACTACTGATACAGATGGACAACACCACAGTTATGTGGTACATAAACAAGCAGGGGGGGTACACATTCCTACCCCCTTTGCAGACTAGCCATGGCATTATGGAACACAGCTTTGACTTACCAAATAAATCTTCAAGCTCAATTCCTGCCAGGAAAACAAAAAACTCTGGCAGATGACCTAAGCAGAAATCTTATGGACCCAGACGAATGGAAACTGGATCCACAAATATTTAGCATGTTAACACGGAAATGGGGGAGCCCAGACATAGATCTATTTGCCTCTCCCCAAAATTATCAGCTGGACAAATTCTGTACAAGAATTCATCACAAAAAAGCATGGAAAGTGGATGCCCTATCCTTCAGTTGGAAAAACCTATCTGTCTATGCCTTTTCCCCATAACTCTTCTCTTCAAGGTCTTAATAAACGTCAGACAGGAAAAACCAAAAATGATCCTAGTTGCTCCAGATTGGCCTTGACAACACTGGTACTCACTTCTAAGGAATATGTCTCAACTTCCCCCTTGGTACTTGCCTCAAATACCTCATCGACTGTCTCAGCAGAACAATCAAATTCTGCACACTCAGCTCCAAACTCTGAACCCTGCAGCATGGCTGATCATTTAATTATTCAAGCAACACCTCTCAGTAAATCTGTGATGGATGTCATTTTGGAAGCCAGAAGGCCTAGTACTAGAAAATCTTATGCTGATAAATGGAAGAGATTCTGTGCTTGGAACCAAGCACAAGGAACAGACACAGCAAAGCCCAATATTCCTCAGATTTTACAATATTTGACTGAGATGTTTAACAAGGGCCTATCTTTTTCTTCAATAAAAATCCATGCATCTGCCATCTCAGCTCATTACAACACAGAGCTTCCCCTCTTATCTCATCCTCTGCTTAAACAGTATCTTAGAGGGGCCAAAAATGTAAGGCCTCCCAGAAGATTACCAACTCCTGCATGGGACCTCAATTTTGTGCTGGAAAAACTCACCCTGCCTCCTTTTGAACCATCAGCTACTGCGGATATAAAATTTCTATCTTGGAAAACAGCTTTTCTTTTGGCAGTCACTTCAGCAAGAAGGGTTTCAGAACTACAGGCTCTCATGGCTGTGGAGCCTTTTATTACATTTTACCCAGACAGGGTGTCCCTCAGGACCAATCCTTCTTTTATGCCTAAGGTGGTATCCAGTGTGGCTCATTACCAGACAATTCACCTGCCAACGTTTTACCCAAATCTGCAGAACAAGGGGGAGCGGATTCTGCATTCATTGGACGTCTACTTGAACAGGACCAAATCTCTAAGAAAGTCGGAGCAACTACTGGTAGTATTTGCTGCAGGGTCAGAGGGGAAGGCTATATCAAAGCAGACTATTTCTAAGTGGATAAGCCACTGCATTTGTTTCTGCTACCTGCACCATGGTAAACCTGTGCCCAAGGGGATCAGATCTCATTCCACTAGGGCTGCCTCCACCTCAGCAGCTTTTCTCAGAGGGATTACAACCAAAGACATTCTAGAGGCTGCTACTTGGAGCTCTGTTCATACCTTCACAAAGCATTATCATTTGCCTCTCTTCTCCAAATCCAGGGCAGGCTTTGCCACTGCATGTCTGCAGGGCCTTATAGCCGCTCCTAATGCTGTTTAGCTCCATCCTCCCATCCATAGCTTTGGGATTCTACCCAAATGTAATGACTGCAACAGTGAAACACAAAGAACATAGTACAGTTGTGTACACTTACCATAAATGTAGATGTTCAAGTGTATTCACTGTTGCAGTCCGGGTTACCCACCCGCCATCCCCCTTTTCTATACCTTTTCTTTCCTTCACTATATACTAAAGCCTTTGTGGTGTATTTGCTATTAGATGAAAGTAAAGTTTATGTTGCTAAAAGTGCATTTATATATATTTCTGTTTATTTATATATATATATATATATATATATATATATATATATATATTTTTTTTTTTTTTGCTCCCCATTTGGGGGGCACCTGACATCTGGGGCAAGAAAAACTAAATAAAATGGCGTTGGCTGCATGTTTTATACCCCTGACGACCTGACGTCATGGAAGAGGAGACAGCAACTGACACAGGACCCAAGACTTTGTTATTCAGGCCAACTGAGGGCAACCTGCCAGAAGATCCTAGGTGATGCTAATTTTGATTGGCAGATTATTTCCACAAAATACCCATCAACTAGTCTTATCCTTTTTGGCTTGACTCAACTCATTTCCCTCCCTATATAACTATTCCAGATTCTGTGGTTCAGTTGTCAGTGGCACCCTCTGATTCTCTTACTGACCACCTCCCTGTATATGCAAACAGACTCAGTACTCATCATGTCAAACACTGTTCAAGAGGAACCTAGACGAATGGATGGGGCACCATACATTCTTACCGGGCATAGCTCCCACAACTTTCCTGGACATGGGCAGTCATCACTAAATGCAATTTTGCATATTGACTAGCATTTCTATGGTATTACATTGGGATGAAACGGCTAGGCTTAAAATGACCTCCAGGTTGATATCCTAGTAATCTCCTATGATCCTATGAACAATGCTTACTTAGAACTTCACATAACATCACTTAGTTTAACCCTTATACATTTAATAGAATCCTAAGCCTCTTAAACTGGTCTATTCTTAAAAATATTCCACTTGATGTAGCTGTACACAAATTTAACAAACTTTTTCTGAAAATCCACAGCCGTCTCGCTCCATCTAGAATGAAACTAGTAAAGAATAACCATGCTCCTCAGTTATCCACTCATAGCAGGCACCTAATTCATAAAAGAGATAGGGCTTTGAAAAAGTTGAGAAAACATAGACCTCTCCAAAAACTACAAAACTTTAAAGAACTACATAACTGTACAAAAAGAGGGATTACTGCAGACCAGAAAATCTAACCCCTTACCAAATTTGTGTTCCAACTCTACAAAATTCTGATCTTCTATTAATATACTCCAGCCTGGAACAATCACTACTTCTATTCATGCCCTAAATAACACTCCATCTGAAATAGCTGCTCGTTTTGAGACACATTTTATAGAAAGCATTACCCTTACTAAAGATTTTCCACCTAACAATCCTGATGTGTCCCCTGCTCAGACAGAAAACACCCCACTATTTCACCTTAAAACCCATCCATACTTCCTACATCAAATCACTAATCATTGAACTGAAACCCTGTTCTCCTTCAGCAAATAATCTCCCAGCAGAATATCTCAAGTTAGCTGCCAGTTCCACTGCCTACCTTGTATCTATCCTAATTTGTAGATCTATCAAGGAATCATAGATTCCTTCTCTATAGAAAAAAAATCTTCATCATCCCTCTTCTTAAGGGAGGAACATCATCTGATATAACCAATTTCGGATCTATTGCCATATTAATCTATTTGTCAAAACTTCTGGAGAAGTGCATTCCCAAAAAACTACTAGGATACATCCTTCAGGAAAAGCTCCCGATCCCCATACGTCATGGTTTTAGACCCACCCAAAGCCCCACCACAGACCTATTTACCTTCACAGATACTATTAACAAAGCCAGAGACAAAAGCAAATTTGTTTCCTCTGTATTCCTTGATATCTCCAAAGATTTTGATCTAGTTTCTCATCAAAAACTCCTTTGTCAACTGTCGTCACTAAGGCTATTGCAGTCCACATTACTAGGGTTTAACTGATACTTAACTGATAGATACTAGTTTGTCAAATGGCTCTCCACCTTTTCTCTCTTCCTTCCTGTCAATAGTGGTGTGCCACATGACTCCATTCTCGGCCCTTTACTCTTCAGTTTATTCATTAACAAGCTAGAAGCATCCCCTCAGCAAGCTTTCTTCACACAATACTCTGACAATTTTGCTCTAATATGTACTTCAAATACCTCATACATCTTCAGAGAATTACTCAAGAAGCCTTTAACTTTGCTGAACGTTGGCTATGGGATAATCACCTGCTACTTTCTTTTTTCCAAAATCTCATTTCCATGAAAAAAAAAACTTCAAAATGTTATACTTAAATAATACCATGATTGAAGTTACCTTAAATAAGAGTTTATTTGCCATCATACCTCTCAACCTCTTAGAGCAAGAAATTTGGACAAAACCATAAATAATGGGGGGGGGATGACAAAAACCCAACAATAGGTACACTCTTTAAATGTTGCTCTTAAAAACATAGAAAGATGATAGAATAGCAGGTTTTGCATTGGCCTAGATTTTCTGAAGGGTATAAAGTCTGAAACTCAAATGTCTGTTATTTATTTTCTGATTTTAACCTTCAATGATCTGCCAGTGGTTTTCCAAAAAAACACAACTTTATGAGAAACAGACCAAAAATATGAGTAAAAAATGTGAACATTCTGCAAAAATCTGTACAGCTGAGAGGTATGTTTGGCATGACAATCTAAAATTTGATTTACTATTGACAACAGCATCAAGAAAATGCAATAAAACTTGGCATCCTTCATACAGTAAAGAAATTCCTGACAAACTCTGCCAAGGTAATTCTAGCTACCATGTAACTCTTACCCTCTCTCCTATATGGAGCCCCTATCATGACCAACCTACAAGCCTCACTTTGTTCTAAACTTGAACAATACTAAAATAAAGTTGCCAGATTACCTTGCAAAAATTCTTTCCAGACCTAAAAAGGTTAGCACTAAAAACACTTTACTGGCTCAAATGTCCTCAACATCTATCTTATACCAAGCTCATATTAACTCACAAAATCATTTATACCACATTTGCCTGCCGAGCAATTAGCCCCATACTCCAATTCTTCCAAACTGTCTCTTTTGGTCAAATGATAAACAACTGCTTACTATCTGCAAACCAGAAATGACTGCTGGACTCATTTTGTGTTCCAATAATGTAGCTCGAATTTGGAATAAAATTCCTACATCATTCAGGTCTAGCTCTCACCTTCATCTTTTCAAATCATTACAAAGAGACTTCCTATCTACATCTAGGCTTTGCCCCTGCTTATCATCTGGGACATCACTTCTCCTAACATCCTTCATCACCTGCTTATAGCCTCCCTTTAAAGAACTAAATCACTTAATCAGCTTGTCCCCTTCCAATATTTCACTTTAATGTACTATACCTATTTCTGATTAACACCAGATTCCATCATTACTTCTTTATTACTGCTTAAACTTGCTTATCCACTCTAATACTTCACTCTAATATATTTCTTAAATTACTCCTAGCTATCTTATACACCACTCTTCTATCTGTAAATTCTCAATACAATCCTTGTATAATAATGTTTGTGAATATCAATACAATTTTTATTACACTGGCTACTATGCTATGCAAACCAGAACAACACGCCTCGCTCGTACAGCATGCTCGGCCAAACTTGAACGAAGAAAACACTAGAGGCCAGCATAAGTACTCCAATACTTTATTATAGTCACTTCACAAAGGACATAAAAATGCCCAAATAAATCAAAGATCATCCAAATTCAAACTGGTTTCGGCAAATGCCTTCTTCAGTGAAAAATAGTAGAGTCAGTAAGCAGAAGACATCATGAATATTTATATAATGCCCCAGCCAATGGCAGACTATAGTATGGTCCATACCCCCCTTTTTTATAATTATCAAAATGTACTGCTAGAATTATGCACATAAGCATAAGTGGTATTAGAAACCACATTAATAATACATTTCCAAATAATATTTATGTATGTATATGAATGTTATTTTAATTTGGTGATGTTTAATATCAATACCAATTTGACCTAACAATATGTTTAATGTATTGAAGTTGGTTAATAGTTGTGAACTGCTACAGATAAATTTGTTAATAAACAAAAATTGATCAGTAGTTGGCTAGTTAAAAAACTATTAACTTACATGTTCATGGTATAAATTATTACCATCACACAAAACAATACAACTGGACCAAATAATATATCCGAAGAAGTTAAACATGCTGGCCAACCAACATAGTGTAAACTAAATAATGTATTCATATAGATAATCAAATATACTATATGAAGGATTCATCCATATGAGCCCAGTTATTAAATAACAATATACCAATAAAACACAAAAAAACTAAATAAGTATATAACAACATACTTATCATAAATGGTCATTAAGACCCGGTGGAAACAAAGATCCAAGATGGATAATCCAATATTTTTCTTTGTGGCTAAGTATGTTTTGCCATCCCTGTTGATTATTGCTGTTACCAGTGATTCTGTCAATAACAGTAAACATAAACTTCGCTGTGGGGTGTTTAGTGGTGTGTTGGTAAAGGGCATTCGTGGCTTTCTTATTACGAATGTCACTCCGATGTTCCCCTATTCTTATTCTGAGTGAACGTGAGGTTTTTCCTACATAGAAGGCGGAACACTGACATGTGGCCAAATATATAACCCAGCTGCTTGAGCAATTACCAAATATCCTAAGATTGTAAACTTTACTAGTATTAACACTGGTAAATTGCTTCAGCTTATTCACCTGGTTACACGAAGAACAATGGCCACAAGGGAAAGTTCCCAAAAGTTCATCCCCTATTATTGTCAGTTGTTTATATTTGGCCCCTCCACTTTCCCTCTGTTTATAGTGGGAAAACAGGGATCCCAAGGTTCTACCTCTCCTATATGAGAATTGACATTTTGTACCCAAGATCTCCCGGAGATAATCATTAACCAACAGAATATTCCAATTATCATTTAAAATATTTCTTACCACCTGATGGTTCCTGCCAAATGTAGTAACAAACCTTAAAGTGGTATCCTGTGAATTACGTGTGCGGTCCCTATACTCAAGCAATGTGTTCCTATTCTGTTTGTCCGACCATGCACTAGCGGATACAATATCAAATGTGCGATACCCCCTCTCCAAAAATCTATTTTCCAGATCAACCTTAGCATCTTCATAATCAGTAATTGAAGAGCTAATACGTTTGATTCTCAGAAATTGAGATTTGGGGATATTACGGATGGTGTGGCGCGGATGCATACTAGATGCATGAAGTAATGTATTATATTGCTGATATTTACGATGAATTTTGGTACTTAAAGTATGGTCATCATTCCGATATACAGTAACATCCAGAAAGTTAATACTGTGGAGGTGGAATGTAACAGTAAACTCAATTCCCCAGATGTTACTGTTAAGATATTCCACAAATTCATGTAAATATGATGGATCAGCATGCCACACCATCCAACAATCGTCCAGATATCTCCGCCAGATATCAATCTCAACCATATAAATATTGTGCAGTGGGTTATAGATAAGGCATTCCTCAAGGTAAGCCATAAAAAGATCAGCATATATGGGGGCAAAAGATGCCCCCATGGCGGAACCTTGTAGTTGCCAATAGCACTCTCCTTGGAAGTAAAATAGAAGTTATGTTCTTACCATAACGTTCCATGTTAGTTGTCTTCTTCTCGCCTTCTTTCTTGCTGGATGGGTTCGGAGCCGACCTCGGCTCCGACTCGGCCACTCTAAAGCTCGAGAGTTGGTTCCATCGGCTCGAGGCTGCCCCTATATCCCACAATGCTAGGCGTGAATTACCTCAGATCTCGTTTGTGAGCTAGGCCCAGCTAAAAATACAACCAGAAATACTGGAAAGGGAGTCCACCTCTATAAGCAAAGGGAAAGAGGAAAGGTAACCTAAATCCTGATCCAGGAAATATGCACCGCAGAGCATATAGCTATAGTAAAGAGGTGGTAGAAAGAGAGGTCATAATCAAACTCCTCCAGGTCTGTCCAGGCCAGGGGGAAGGAGGGTGGGACGCAAGAAAGAAGGCGAGAAGAAGACAACTAACATGGAACGTTATGTTAAGAACATAACTTCTATATGTTAAGTTGTCTATCTCGCCTTCATTCTTGATGGATGGGACCGCGTCCCTAGCACCTTGTCCCGGGTGGCCTAATGGAACAGACTCTTGAGAACAGTGGTACCAAAGTTAGCTCTATGCCTAGAAGCTAAATCCAACTTATAATGTGAAATGAAAGTGTAAGGAGTAGCCCAAGTAGCCGCTGCACAAATGGTGTCAATAGGGAGTCTGTCTTGGAAGGCTATAGAAGTAGCCAAAGCTCTGGTGGAGTGGGCTTTAGGTTTGTTAGGCAGCTTTTGGTGTCTAATTTCATAAACAATAGAAATCAGAGATGTTAGCCATCTAGATAGCGATACCTTAGAAACAGAAAGTCCCTTTCTGCCTACCGCATAAGATACAAACAGCTGGTCAGTTTTTCTGAATTGTTTGGTCCTATCCAAATAGTACCTTAACTGACGATGAACATCTAGCCAATGCAGTTTTTGTTCAGACCTATTAGAATATTCTGGAAAAAACACAGGAAGGTCAATGCTTTGATTAAGGTTAGAAGCAGAGGCTACCTTAGGTAAAAAGGACGGGTTAGTCCGTAAAGATACCCTGTCTTTGTGGAACAACAGATATGGTGGTCGACAGCTGAGTGCATGAAGTGCTGAAACTCTTCTAGCTGAAGTAATAGCTACCAGAAAGAGAGTCTTCCATGATAACAATTTTAAAGAACAGGAAGCTGCAGGTTCGAAAGGGGGGAGAATCAGAGAACTGAGAACTAAATTAAGGTCCCAAGGGGGAGGAGGATTTCTTATAGGAGGTCTGAGTAGAAAAACTCCTTTCAAAAAGGCTTTGCAAAGCTTGTGGGACATTATGGCAGACTCTGAAATGCCCACATGAAAGTTAGATATAGCTGCCAATTGAACTTTGAGAGTAGAAGGAGATGAACCTGCATGAAAGAGTTCAGCTAGAAAATCAAGAACCATATGAATGGGAGCAGTGAAAGGATCTAAGTCCCTTCCTTGAGCCCAATAGGCAAAACGTTTCCACTTACTCAGATAAATCTTTCGAGTGGAAGACTTGTGGGAAGCTATCAAAATATCTCGAACAGAGTGAGATATTTGAGGAAGCCTGGCTAAGGTTGGAACTGGAGGAACCAAGCAGTGAGGTTCAGAGAGGGAGGGAGCGATGTAACTGACCCGACTGATGGATCAAAAGATCTGGAACTAGGTCCAGATGCCAAGGTTGCTCCAACAGAAATTGATGTAGAAAGGGGAACCAAACCTGTCGAGGCCAGTAAGGAGCAATGAGGATCAATGAGGCCTTCTGAGCGATAGCTTTCTGTATCACTTGAGAGATTAGTGGGAATGGAGGAAATGCATACAGAAGTCCCCGGGGCCAAACTTGGACTAGAGCGTCTCTGCTGGGCTGGTCTGGTAACGGGAATAGTGTGAAAAAATCTCTGCACTTGCTGTTTTGGGGAGTAGCAAAAAGGTCGCAGCAAGGCTGACCCCACTTGAGAAAAATTTCTCTTACAACAGAGTCTTTCAGAGACCACTCGTGAGGCATGAGGATAGCTCTGCTCAACTTGTCCGCGATTTGATTGGACTTCCCGGGGATGTGCGTTGCTATCAGAAACCACTGAGAAGAAATCACCCATTGCCACAGTCTGAGTGCTTCTCGACATAGGGGATAGGACCTGGTTCCGCCTTGTTTGTTGATATACCACACTACAGACATATTGTCCATCTGGATTGCTATCGTTCCCAAGGGAAGAGAGTCTTGAAGGGCTTGCAACGCTAAAAGCACTGCTCTCATCTCTAGAACATTTATGTGCAAGTGGCATTCGTCTGGTTGCCATGTGCCCTGGACAGTTCTGCCCTGATAATGCCCCCCCCCACCCGATCAGGGAGGCGTCCGTTGTCAGAGTAGCAACCGGAGGAAGGAACAAAGGGTCTTCCGATAAGAGCTGAGGGAAGACATCCACCACAGAAGATGATTCTTGCATGTTTGCGTAATCATAATGGTGTGGGACATCGGAAGTTGCTGGTATGACCATTGTGTGAAGAGCATCCATTGAAGGATTCTCATGTGGAATCTGGCTAATGGAAGCAGAGGTATGGCAGCCACCATAATCCCCAATACTTTTAGAACTAACCTGGCTTTGACTCTGTTGTTGCTGAAGAGGAGCGAGACCAGTTTGTGTATGTCTGTTATTCTCTGATCTGTTAACCTCGCAGACATGTTGACTGTGTCTAGATTTGCGCCTATGAAGGTAATAGTACGACAAGGCGACAAAACAGACTTTTCGCAATTTATTGAAATGCCTAAGTTTTGACAAATGCGAAAGGTGTAGTCCCTGGCCATTAGAAGAAGATGCTTGGTGGGAGCTGTGAGGAGCCAGTCGTCCAAATATGGAAACACCTGGAATCCTTGACGTCTCAGGTGAGAAGCTACCACTGCCATGCATTTGGTAAACACCCAGGGGGCAGTGGTGAGACCAAAGGGCAGGGCCCTGAATTGAAAATGACTGGTTCCCAGCCTGAAGAGGAGGAATCTTCTGGAGCGTCTGTTCATTTTTATGTGATAGTACGCATCCTGAAGGTCTATAGAGCACATCCAGTTTTCCTTTCCCAATAGGGGAAGGATGGACTGTAGCGTGACCATCCGAAATCTTGTTTTCTTGACCGACTTGTTCAAGATACTGAGATCCAAAATTGGTCTCCAGTCCCCTGTTTTCTTTGGAACTAAAAAGAACCTGGAGTAGATTCCGGATCCTTGCTGGTCTGCTGGAACTGGCTGAATTGCTCTTTTGTAAGCAGCTTTGAAATTTCCAAAGCTGCAAGATCCCTTTGAGCGGGTGGAACATCTGGAAGGGATTTTTTCGATTGGTTTGGAATACGAACAAAGGGAATGGAATAGCCTTCGGAAATGATGGACTGTACCCACTTGTCTTGAGTTAGGGATAGCCAGGCTTCTGGGTACAGTGACAATCTTCCCCCGACTGCCTCCGAAGGTGGACAGTCAGGCAACACCTCAGGGATGCTGAAAGGGCTTATCGGAAAAGGTTCCTCGATTGCCCTGGTTCTGCGGACCCCCTCTGCCTCTAGGGCGATGTCTACCATTATTGTTCCCTCCTCTGCCTCTGGAGGGAAAACGACTCTGTGCGTCAGGCAAATTCCCTTGAGATTGTTTGCGGAACCACATTTTCCCACTTTTCTGGCCTTTGGGGTAAGGTCTAGAAGGAGTAGAAAAACGGACTCCGACGGCAGACAGAGTTTTGCCATCCGTCTCGCACCTAGTCAAGGTTTCTTTCACTTGAGGACCAAAGAGAGATGATCCATCAAACGGGGAATTAGTGAAAGACGTTTTAAAGGGTCCATAAAATTGCATAGTCGCATCCAGGCATAAGGCGACACCTGTCCCTGCGGCTCTACTCGCTCCATCAGCCGCAAGATGAAAGGAGGCGCATGGAGGAGTTAGCTATCAATTCAGGGTAGTCAGCTGGGTGTTCATTTTGTCCTGAAAATCTGCAGCTGTAGGATCCTTCAACATCTCACTCGCTTCCTTGATCAAGTCTCTCTGGAGACGGGTGAAATGGCATAGGTAGTTCAGCTTAACGCATTAAGGTCGCTGACGAAAACATCCGCTTCCCATACCTGTCCATAGACCTAGATTCTTTGTTAGGGGATGAACAGGCACTGAAGGATCAGCTAGTTCCTTCTTGGTGGCAGCAGCTACCACCATAGCATCCACAGAAACACCTTTGGTCAGAAATTGTTTGTCAGTTGGTGCTGTTATAAATTTAGAAGGTCTCCTGGGGTAGGGTCGACTGAGTCAGGAGCCGTCCAGGCTTTTTGCCACCACCTGCATGAGGGGATCAAAGGGGGACACCCAGGAGGTGGAAGGGCGAGAGCCAAACGCCTCAAGATACACAGATTCATCCTCCGAAGGGTTAAAGGCTGGCCAATTTCCCTCTGTTTCAGGATCTCTAGAATGTCTGCAAAGGAGACATCTTCAGAAGGGGAACGGGGAACCCTCGAATCCTCTAAATCTGTGTCAGAGGTGACAGACTCAGGTGAGTCTATGTGCTTCCTCTTACACTTTCTCTTCCTAGGGGGCTCCCCTGCCAATTCAGGAGAGGCCTCGGAAGAGGATGAGATCCCCACAGGGGATTCTTGAGGAGCTGGCTCTCTGTGGTCAGGGATGAGGGAGTGAGTAGACATAACCTGAGGCACCGAAGAGGGAGGGACGGACGGAGCCGACTGTGGAGTTGAACAAGGTTCCAACACACTCCGCATGACTTCGAACGCACCCCTGTCAGGCAGAGCCAGAGGTCCGAGAAGCTGAGAACCTCCCTCGGCACCGACAGAGGTGGCTCCGAGGCCGATGTCGGAGCCAAACTCACCAGCGCCGAAGCACCAAGAGGGAGAGGGGGGGTCGGACAAGGGTCCGATGCCACTCACCCCCTCGGAGCCGACGAGGGAAGTCCGGCGCCGAGATTCTTCAAAAGAAGAAATCGGAGCCGACGATGGAGCCGAAGACAAATGTATCGGCTCCGACGCTACCACAGTCTCGGTTCCGAGACGCCCCGGCTCCGAGCTCAAAGGAGTCGGAGGAGGAATATTTAGGGGAATAGGTTGAGGCATCGACTGATGAGTCGGGCTCTGAAGCATTTGGGCCAGTGCCTCGGACTTTAGAAGTCGACTCACTACCCTCTGGAGGTCATGATCCGAGAGCCTCGATGACCTGGAGGAGTGAGATCTGTGGCTCCGTTCAGACAGCAAGGGAGACGCTGGAGCCGAATGAACGGAGCCAAGGGATGGTGACCTCGACCTCTTTCTAGATGTCGGCTCCGATGGTCTGATCGGAGCCGACCCAGGAATCTCCAATACCTCGGCTCCAGCCGAGCCGAGGAACCACAGAAGCTGCAGTCAGGACTCATCGGCTCCAGCCGGAGCCGATGCAGTAGCAGACTTCGGCCTTAGGCCTCGACTCAGAAGCTGGAGTCTAGGTCTTAGAAGCCTTGGAAGGTTTTCCAGGTAACAGATAGGGAACCTTCAGGCTTAAGCAAACCCCTTAGTATGAGTTTGTTTTTCCTTTCCTGCAGGACTCTGGGGCTGAAGCCATGGCATACAGCACAAGAGTCCTGCAGGTGTAAAGGTCCCAGGCAGTACACACAAGAAGTGTGACCGTCTGTCAGAGACATTTTCTGACAGCACGAGTCACACTTCTTGAAGCCTGAGACCTTTGAATCCTTGGACATTTTCAAGGAACTGAAGTGTAACCACACACAAAAAACACACACACACACCGATTACACTGTCAGAAAAAATAAGTTAAATTACTTTAAATCAAAACTTCTGAAAAGTTAAGTTGAGTTAAAGGTATAAACCCCTACCAAAAACACATACACACACTGTAAGGGATGGGAGGGCCCGAAGGCCTAAGGAAAGAACTTATTAGTTCTTAAAGAAGGGGCTGAATAAGGGTAGAAAGGATATAATATCCACTACACTAAAGGTAAAAGGGGAAAAAACTAAGCTAAAGGAAGTTTAAACAGTTATTAGACTAATCTAATTAAAACTGACCTGGAGCCGGTAGAAACACAACCTTGATCGCTGTAGCGGCAAACGAGATCTGAGGTAATTCACGCCTAGCATTGTGGGATATAGGGGCAGCCTCGAGCCGGTGGAACCAACTCTCGAGCTTTAGAGTGGCCGTGTCGGAGCCGAGGTCGGCTCCGAACCCATCCAGCAAGAATGAAGGCGAGATAGACAACTTAACATAGACATTTTTATTAAGCACATGCTCGGACATACAGATAATAAGTGTATTGAAACCTGGTGGGTACAGTTCAGCCTTCTCCAACCAATACTGCAAAGCCTGTAACCCAGCGCAGTGTGGTATGCTCGTGTATAGGGACTTAACATCGAGTGTGCACATTAACCAATGAGGTTCTAGTTGTGTGTCCTGTATAATTTGTAAAAATTGTGTGGTGTCTTGTATCCTAGCCCTGACCTGTTTTAGTAATGGTTTAAGTTGTTGGGTTAGGAACACTGAGAGTGGTTCAGTGAGTGAGCCATTACCTGATACTATGGGCCTAAAACCCAGGGAAGGAGTCCTCTCCTGCCGATAGTAAGGACTAAGTGCCAACAGCGAGAAACAACAGAACAAACCAGAACAACACGCCTCGCTCGTACAGCATGCTCGGCCAAACTTGAATGAAGAAAACACTAGAGGCCAGCATAAGTAGTCCAATACTTTATTATAGTCACTTCAAAAAGGACATAAAAATGCCCAAATAAATCAAAGCTCATCCAAATTCAAACCGGTTTCGGCAAATGCCTTCTTCAGTGAAAAATAGTAGAGTCAGTAAGCAAAAGACATCATGAATATTTATATAATGCCCCAGCCAATGGCAGACAATAGTATGGTCCGTACCCCCCTTTTTTATAATTATCAAAATGTACTGCTAGAATTATGCACATAAGCATAAGTGGTATTAGAAACCACATTAATAATACATTTCCAATTTGGACTCCTTCCCTGGGTTTTATTTACACCAGCTGGCTCACTTGGTTTATATATCCTTGGATTTACGTGTACTGGATTTTTGGATTTACAGTTTCATTTTTGTATTGGTTGGACATATATGTGTGGTGAATTGCTTTTTGGTATACGGAGTGTGGTAAACGCCCATTTCAGGTACTGAACAATTTTCTACAATACAAGACTCTTATTACGTGAATTTCGGCTGATCATTTTTTCATAAGGGGTTATACTGATTATAAACAGGGTTGTGAAGCAGCGTGGGATTTTTTTGAACTGACATTTGATTTCGAACTGTATTTCCCGAAGCTTAAAAGGATTTCACTATTTGGAATAACACCGATGAGGGCCTATGTTTGATTTGGAAGTACGCCACCATTTTTTTACTCTATGAGCAACCATTTCGCTTACTTTCCATTAGGGTCCGGGACTCTTTATGTTCTACATATGGACATTTAAATATTCCTCTGTGTATTTTGTGATATGGTAAAAACTTTTTTTCTGTATGTATTTATATTATGTGAAGTGTATGATTACGAGTCGTTTGGGCTATACATTGGGCTCTGTGAGTGTTTTAAATACTATTGCGATCTTGTGCACAATACTAAAGCATTTTCTTAAATTACAATATTATGTGAAATACGCATAACATATTTGCTTATGGTCTAGTGGCATTCTGGTTTGGGTTCTCCCTTAGGGATGACTGTGTTTAATGTATAAGATATTGTTCCGAGGCTTAGGTTAAATAGCACAGAAAAATATATATGGTAGTATTTTAATCCCACTCACTTTATTTACTTCAATTATTCAATTTTGTATAGGTAAACATATCTGAATTTCTTTAGGTTGGTCAATTAGGTCAGATTCCTACTTGAGCTATATAGATTTATAGACCCGTGTAGGGTATAGTGTTGTTATTGGGGTGTTTTTTTAAACTATTGGCCTCATCTGGATTTAGGCCTTTATAAGGCTTCATCACTTCAATTGGTTATATAGCTAGTTGGTTACTAATTCTGGGACCTATATTCCAAATGTAAAAATATATAATAGTTTCTTAGGTGCGTTGTTTTGTGTTTTATATTATGAATGTACCAAGCATACATTAGATATGGATAGCATTATATTATTATTATGCCATCTCAGTCACTTAACGAAACAGTGCTTTTTATACTAACTATTGTTCTGTATATCATATTCCTGATTTTTCAGTGTTAGGTAATTTATATTTTGTTGATTAATATTCTATTTATTACAATAGATACAATAGGGACATATATGGGCTAATATCTATCCATGTTATATGGATAGGAAGGAGTATTTATCCCCATTTGTCCCATTGGCTTTACTGATTTACACTGGTCACAGGACTAATTAAATTGTAAGCCAAGTGTGTCAGGTGCTCTACTGCTCTTGAATATCAGGATTGAGTTAGAGAAGAGGTGTGTACATGTTTAATTATACATTATTACGATATATATCATACCAGCATTATCAGTGGCACTGGTTTGGACTGTCTTATATGTAATAGATCTATTTATTAGTGGCTGTTGGCGATATAGTATTGCCAATAATCTGAATATATACTGTTGGTATTCCATTGGCTTTTTTCTGGTTCTGCCCCTAGTCTCACATTTTATATCTGTTTTAGAGATTCTTCTACCTGGTCTATTGTGGTATATGTTTTTTTGGACAACCTGCCCACAATTATCAATCACTTATAATATTCTCTTTAGGATGGATTTGGATAATATTTTGGATGGGTTGTGTGCTGATCGGGATGACATCAGGGTTTTTGGAGTAGACCAAGTCTCAAGCAACAACCAAGGTCAACAGAATGTTAACATATCTGATGGTTGTGAATTGGCTTTTCAAAGTTTGGAAAAGGGCCTTAAAGGGCTAAGAGCAAATATATGGCATCTCAGATTATTTAGGGCCTATTTGCATAAAAATATGGCCCCTAGAGGCCTTCGCATTAGGCTCCGACCGATGGTCAGCAGATCTGAACAGAGGTTGACCAATGAATGGAACCAGGCGTTACAAGATGGTTCTATGACTTTTGTAAAAATCTTGGCTTCCTACTATGAAAGGATTATTGATACAAATATATCAGAAGTCAAAGATTTGAGTGCAGAGTGTAAGAAATTTCATTCCACAACCAATTATCAAAATGTGGTGGTCAGGTTGTCCAAAGAACTAACCACATATGACAAAATGACGAGGGATAGGAAGATCAAAAAATTTAATCGGGATGTCATGGACTATAATAAAGGACATCCTTTTGAAATTCAAAGATCAGTGAGATTTCAGGATCCTGTTCCTGGAATAACTAGGGGCAGGACCAGAAAAAGACCAAGATCTATACTAAAACATAGTGACAAGTCTTATACCAGTACTTCGGGGGAGGAGTCCTCGTACACCGATAGTGAGGGTGCACGCTTGGTTGACTCACCTATGAAGAAAAAAACAACACCAATATCCCTTTAGAAGGGGCAGAAAATATAGAGGGGGGCGGAAACACACCAATCGGAATAGGTACAGAATCCATGGAAGGATTGATTCAAACTTTACTGAAACAATAGTAACCAACTGTAACAATGTTTTAAACCTATCTGATACTGTGCTAACTGATGACCAACAGAAACTACTTAATAAAGGATTGGGATTTGTACCCAGTTTTTTTTTTTCTGATCAATATAAAACTGCATTAGATGTTTTGGATTTCTGTCGCTGTCTTAACCTAAAAATATTTTTTTCGGATCAGAATACAGCAAATTCTCAAAGATCTGCTGAATTTAGATTCCATAAATCACTTTTTCAACCACCAATGAATAAAATTGTAGCAATCTTTCAACAAGCTGTATTAAGAGACTTACATTTTCCACATTTTGAATAAGCTCTAACTGAACTTAAAGAAAATCACAACATTGCTATACTCCCACTGATAAGGGAGGGGCAGTGGTTATTTTAAATATGGATTATTATATCCAGGAAGGACTCAGACAATTATCAGATTCTAGATGCTACATGTATATGGGAATTGACCCTACACCAAAATTCTAAAAAGAGATTGATACATTTCTTGATTCAGCAGTGGAAGAGGGCATTATAACACTTAACACAGCTCAACATCTCAGGGTAAAAGACCCTTCTAAGCAAATTTTATATTTACTCCCTAAAATACACAAATCGATTACTAACCCTCCAGGCAGGCCAATAGTATCAGGTAATGGCTCACTCACTGAACCACTCTCAGTGTTCCTAACCCAACAACTTAAACCATTACTAAAACAGGTCAGGGCTAGGATACAAGACACCACACAATTTTTACAAATCATACAGGACACACAACTAGAACCTCATTGGTTAATGTGCACACTCGATGTTAAGTCCCTATGCACGAGCATACCACACTGGGCTGGGTTACTGGCTTTGCAGTATTGGTTGGAGAAGGCTGAACTGTACCCACCGGGTTTCAATACACTTATTATCTGTATGTCCGAGCATGTGCTTAATAAAAATGTCTTTTACTTCCAAGGAGAGTGCTATTGGCAACTACAAGGTACGGCCATGGGGGCATCTTTTGCCCCCATATATGCTGATCTTTTTATGGCTTACCTTGAGGAATGCCTTATCTATAACCCACTGCACAATATTTATATGGTTGAGATTGATATCTGGCAGAGATATCTGGACGATTGTTGGATGGTGTGGCGTGCTGATCCATCATATTACATGAATTTGTGGAATATCTTAACAGTAACATCTGGGGAATTGAGTTTACTGTTACATTCCACCTCCACAGTATTAACTTTCTGGATGTTACTGTATATCAGAATGATGACCATACCTTAAGTACCAAAATTCATTGTAAATATCCGCAATATAATACATTACTTCATGCATCTAGTATGCATCCGCACCACACCATCCGCAATATCCCCAAATCTCAATTTCTGAGAATCAAATGTATTAGCTCTTCAATTACTGATTATGAAGATGCTAAGGTTGATCTGGAAAATAGATTTTTGGAGAGGGGGTAACGCACATTTGATATTGTATCTGCTAGTGCATGGTCGGACAAACAGAATAGGAACACATTGCTTGAGTATAGGGACCGCACACGTAATTCACAGGATACCACTTTAAGGTTTGTTACTACATTTGGCAGGAACTATCAGGTGGTAAGAAATATTTTAAATGATAATTGGAATATTCTGTTGGTTAATGATTATCTCCGGGAGATCATGGGTACAAAATGTCAATTCTCATATAGGAGAGGTAGAACCTTGGGATCCCTGTTTTCCCACTATAAACAGAGGGAAAGTGGAGGGGCCAGATATAAACAACTGACAATAACAGGGGATGAACTTTTGGGAACTTTCCCTTGTGGCCATTGTTCTTCGTGTAACCAGGTGAATAAGCTGAAGCAATTTACCAGTGTTAATACTAGTAAAGTTTACAATCTTAGGATATTTGGTAATTGCTCAAGCAGCTGGGTTATATATTTGGCCACATGTCAGTGTTCCGCCTTCTATGTAGGAAAAATCTCACGTTCACTCAGAATAAGAATAGGGGAACATCGGAGTGACATTCGTAATAATAAAGCCACGAATGCCCTTTACCAACACACCACTAAACACCCCACAGCGAAGTTTATGTTTACTGTTATTGACAGAATCACTGGTAACAGCAATAATCAACAGGGATGGCAAAACATACTTAGCCACAAAGAAAAATATTGGATTATCCATTTTGGAGTCTTGTTTCCACCGGGTCTTAATGGCCATTTATGATAAGTATGTTGTTATATACTTATTTAGTTTTTTGTGTTTTATTGGTATATTGTTATTTAACAACTGGGCTCATATGGATGAATCCTTCATATAGTATATTTGATTATCTATATGAATACATTATTTAGTTTACACTATGTTGGTTGGCCAGCATGTTTAACTACTTCGGATATATTATTTTGTCCAGTTATATTGTTTTGTGTGATGGTAATAATTTATACCATGAACATGTAAGTTAATAGTTTTTTAACTAGCCAACTACTGATCAATTTTTATTTGTTAACAAATTTATCTGTAGCAGTTCACAACTATTAACCAACTTCAATACATTAAACATATTGTTAGGTCAAATTGGTATTGATATTAAACATCACCAAATTAAAATAACATTCATATACATACATAAATATTATTTGGAAATGTATTATTAATGTGGTTTCTAATACCACTTATGCTTATGTGCATAATTCTAGCAGTACATTTTGATAATTATAAAAAAGGGGGGTATGGACCATACTATTGTCTGCCATTGGCTGGGGCATTATATAAATATTCATGATGTCTTTTGCTTACTGACTCTACTATTTTTCACTGAAGAAGGCATTTGCCGAAACCGGTTTAATTTGGATGATCTTTGATTTATTTGGGCATTTTTATGTCCTTTTTGAAGTGACTATAATAAAGTATTGGACTACTTATGCTGGCCTCTAGTGTTTTCTTTACTATGCTATGCAGTCACTGAAACTGCATTATAAAATGCGTTGTTGTAAATATTGATTGCATTAAATTTGTTAGCTTGGAGTTTTTCTACCAAGCCTCTGTTGAAAAAGGGCACCTGTGCCTATTCAGACTTCCCAGTAAATAAATTTCAAATAAATAAATAAAAAACAAGGCCCAAAAATACCAGCTGCATCACAAAGAAATCTTTGGACAGAACGATTATAAACAATACTTTGTAATATAAATTCAACTTTATTTTTATCAAAAAAAAAAAATAGAAGACCAGAAAATGAAAGTGTATTTAAAGTAAGTCTCATAATACTTAACAATTTAACTGGTGGAACAGTATGCCTAAACATGAAAAGAAGTACAAACCTGGTCCCAAAAAATATGCGTTTAACATTGTAATAAAAATATATTTCATATAAAATCTGGAGGTGCTTATTCCCCTAGTAACCGACATACTTTCATATTCATTTCTGCAGGTTGAATCTCTCACAAACACACACACACACACACACACACACACACACACACACACACACACACACACACACACACACATTATTAGGAAAAATATATCTTTTTATTAAAAAATGCATTACTAAATATATCAATAAAAAAGGGAAAAAATACATTCCTTGCTTCAGCCTATCTCTCCCACCATACCTCTCAACCCCTTAGAGTAAGAAATCTGGACAAAGCCATGAAAAAAGTGGTACAAATAGGGACAATTTTTAAATATTCTTACAAACTTAGAAAGTTGATAGAATAACAGATTTTGCATTAGCATGAATTTTCTGAAGGGTATGAAGTCTAAAACTCAAATGTCTGTCATTCTTTTCTAACTTCAATCTTTAGTGATTTGCACTAATTTGTCAAAAAGCCACAATTTTATGAAAAACGGGCCAAAAATATAAGGCAAAAATCTGTACAGTTGAGAGGTATGTGACTCCCACCCACTGAAATCCTATCCCCAACTTTTACTAAACTACAGTATCCAGGGGAGTAGTACAATCTATTCCTTACTCATATTCTCCTTCTCCACAAATAATAATTTTTCAGGGGTCAAGCCCTTGCCCCCCAACATAATGAGTATTTCTCCTGTACTTGTCAACCTCAGTGAAGACTGAGCTATATACCTCCAAGCCTTTACATATCATTACAGTAAGTACTGAGCAGACAGTTGCTGAGAAAACAACAGTTCAGTCAAACACAGCTTGGCAACTCAAGATCAAACAAGCAAGGCACTGAAGCAGTTTGTGTGTGCCCACGTGTGTGTATCATTTCCTGTGTTAACTTTTTATGTGACATGAATCTGGCCTTATGATACTATTGTGCAGCGTCTGCATGTATTGCTAGGGTTTCATAGCATTCACCCCGATGATGTACATGCTTTATGAGCATATTTACAAAGCATGTTATGCTGACATCAGATGATGAGTTTCAGAATTATGGCTGTGCATCCCAGGAAATACAGTATCAAATATATAATTTAGTGCAGTCTGTTTTCAGAGCTAATGATGTAAAATATACTCTTACACTCTAGTTAAGGCTATCAGCACTATTTTAAGAAATGAAATACTATATCCAAACCTGCACATCAGCAGTATATAAAATAAGTGTACCAATTAAATAGAGCCTACTGTTTGGATTCTCCTGAATAACTGTAAATAGGTCACAGCAGGGATCTTCTGAAAATGAAATACTGCATTTCTGCTGACAAAGCAATGTAATTATGCTGTGAAAACAAACAAAAGGAGTCTTCATTCAAAATAAGCTACACTCAGTCCATAGAGTTATTGTAAGTAAATATCATGCAAAACAAGTAAACTGCGGTCTTCTGAAAATCTTATCCAGTTTCTCATATACTAACCTGACTCGGTTCACAGAAAACATGTACAAACGAAACCCCTGGAGAAATTTCTGAGTGGACATTCCTTTGTAAGTAACATGTAAAAGACAAAAGCAGAACTTCAGGGAAAACCAGCTGGTTTGACTTTCTAAGAAGGAATGCAGATATGTTGCCAGGTTTTAAAGAGAAATGGGTATGTTATTCATTGTTTGCAATACTTCTGGGACAAAGAGATTTAACATTCCTACAAATATTTGGAGGTAATTAAATTTTTTGTGAATATATCACACAACAAAAGTAGTTGTATCAAAGAAAAAAAAAGTAACCTTGATTTCCCAACCAGTGAAGCTGTAACAAAAGTAAAAGCCAGTGTTCTTGCAGGTCTGGGTCTTCCTCAGCCCTCTTGTTATATTACACCCAACTACTCATTAAAAAAACTTGCTCTTTTTAGTACAACCAAGTATCTATCTAGTCCTAAAGCAGCATATACACATACTAGTTTTAATGAAATACCATTCTGTTTACAAAGGTTCATATGTTCATAGGTAGGTACTAGGCTATTGGCCCTAGGGCCTGTATAAGCCTAGCCAAACGGTACCCTGGCTTTTGCCACCCAAGAAAATTATTTTCCTGTGCCCCTGTCAGGCAGAGCCACAGAAGTGATTCCCGGGGTGAATTTCCTATCTCCCATCTAATCATCAATATTTTTCTTGAAGAGTGCTAATGACGAGCTTTTTTTTATATAGATAGGTAGTTTGTTCCAGAGTATGGGAAGTCTCTGGGACAGGAATCTATCCCTCCAGCATGTTCTGTTTATTGTGGTGACAAGGTTTAGGTCCTTAGAGCATGTAGCTCGGAGGGATTGTGATTTCTTTATGTGGAGCATGTCCAACAGCTCTGGGTTTGACATAGCTTTGTATGTTAGGCAGAGATCGCCTCTGAGTAGGCGATATGCGACAGAGTAAAGCTGGAGTTTTTTGAGATGGTCTGCGTAGGGCATCTGTTTGAGGCCGGTAATCCTCTTTGTGAGGTATTTCTGTGGCATTTCCAGTTGTTGTAGATGCCTTGTGAGGTACATACCAAAAGGGGCGTTGTACTCTATAATGGGTCTAATGAGTGATGAGTAGAGGGGAACAATGACCTCTTTTTTCCTGGATGAGAAACCTTTTGTGATGAGGTGTGCCACGTAGAAGGATTTCCTGACTACTGTGGCAATGTGATTATCAAAGGAGAGACTACTGTCCACCTATGTCCCGAGGTCTCTTATCACACTTTCGGTGTTAAGTAGACTACCGCCTATGTGGTAGTTCATGGGTACGGAGTTTTTACCAAAAGGGATGACAATGCACTTTTTGGCATTGAGCTTGATGCCATGGCTTTGACAACAGGCATCTGTCTCAGGGAGGTCCTTTTGTAGGATGTCCACATCATTAGGAGTTTTGATTATGGCTCCTAGTTTGCAGTCATCTGCGAACTTTGTTAGCCAAAGACCTTCTGTGTTAGCCTTTATTTCAGAGAAGTAGATACCAAACAGGAGAGGATTGAACCCTGTGGTACTCCACTTGTCACTGGTCTGAAGTTGGATTTAGAGTCTGCTACTTTCGCAGTGTGGGTTCTGTCAGTGAGCCAGTTGGCAACCCATCTTGTGACATAGGGATTTATACCTAGTTTAGTGAGCTTATCTGAATTCCAGAGTGGGGGATGGTGTCAAAAACCTTGGCAAGATCTAGATAGGCTGTGTGAACCACCATACCCTCATCTATGGCTTTGGTGACCAATTCAAAGAAGTCTATCAGGTTTAGGAGACATGATCTGCCTTTTACAAACCCGAACTGGGTAGGGTCCAGAGTTTGGAGATTACCAATGTCATTGTTTATAAGTTCCATGATGATAAGTTCCATAGCCTTGCAGACCAGGCTCAGCAGGCTAATGTGGCGGTAGTTCCTGGGGCCAGTGATGGCTCCCCCTTTGTGGAGTGGGATAATCATTGCTGTGCACCATTCAGTGGACACAAAGCCTGAGGTGAGGCTATGATTGAACATGGTACTTAGGTGGGGTGCCAGTTTGTTCTGTAGTTCATGTAGAACACAGCCTGTGATGTTGTCAGGTCCCATGGATGCTGTGTTCTTGGCTTTGGAGAGTGTTTTTTTTTACCTGTGCAGCCATGATTATAGGAACTTTGTATTCTTCCGGTATAGAGATGGGCTCTTTAGGGGATGAGAGAGGGGTAAAGTTAGCACTGAAACTATCTGCCAGGATGTTGGCAATATCAGTTGGTTCTGTATATTTAGTGCCATTGTGCTGTAACTCAGAGCAGATCTGAGTGTTGCCATTGAGATTCTTGACATAGCTATAGAATGCTTTGGGGTTGTATTTAGAATCAGTGGCGATTTTGTTTTCGTGACTAGCTTTGGAGGATTTTATGAGGGATCTCAGCTTCTTACTGAGTCTGACCAGGACGTTCCTCCAGTCATGGGATTTTATTCTTTTTTGCAACAGTTTCTTTCTTCTGTTGTAGAGTTTGCTTAAAGCAGGGGACCACCAGATTGGCTTCCTTTTTTTGGAGGATAGCATCTTGGTTCTGTTAGGGATTACATGATCCATGCACTCGTGTAAGTGCTTACGAAGTGCAATTGTATAGGATTCAGCAGTCGTACCTCTATTGTCCGTCATCATGGGTATCGTGAAGTTTGCACTTCTGTCTTAAGAAGCATGAAAATGGCTTTGGAGACATTTTTTCCTGTGGTTTCCCTAATGGGGGGGGGCTGGGATGTGGATGTCTAGGGTGATTTGCTTGTGGTCAGATCTGACCAATGAGGAATTGACCTCTGGTGTGGAACACTGGTTGCCCATGTTGGTAATGACCAGGTCTAGGATATTGCTGCCCCTGGTGGGGGTCTGGATAAGTTGATCCATGGAGTTGGAATTTATGAATTCCAGAAAACATTGAGCACAAGAGTTGGTACATGAGTAGTTTTCCCAGTTAATGGTGGGGTAGTTGAAATTGCCCATTATTAGGGTGTTAGGTTGTACCCTAATATTTTCCAGTGTATCAAGAAATGAGGAGTGGGAATCCTGGGGCATGGTGGGGGATCTGTAGCAAGCTACAATTTGGATTGTGGTCTTGCCCAGAGTTAGTTGCATTTGGATAATCTCGGATGTATTATGATGAGCAACTAGCCTGAAGGTGTGGATATCCTTAATGAATATGGACATGCCTCTACCTTTAGTGCTTAGGTCCAGGTTAGGTGACCAAAAGGTGTGGTATGAATTATAGCCTGGGAATGCAGGGGTGCTCTCTGGAGCCGTGAACCAGGTCTCTGTCACTACACAGATGTCGTTGTTCTCCGTTTTAAGGAGTGCCTTGAGTGAGTGCATTTTGAGGTTTAGATTTCTAGCATTAAGTAGCATTACCCTCAGATTTTGCTTGCTTGTACCTGTTACGATGGTGAATTTGTTGTTTGAATCCTGCCTAAAAAAGGCACTATAGGGGTGGCAAGAGCCTTAGCCAGTATCCAGAATCCCAAGGGCGACAGGTGCAGGCCATCTTTGGCAAAGCATTGTGGTTTGTCGATCATGTCATCTCAGGCAGACAGATACTGGATCCCCTTAGAATGACACCAGAAGCTTAGCCAATTGTTGAAGTCAATCATTTTGACCTTGTACTGTGATATCATTATGGGTGATGGCAGGATGCTACTCAGGGCTAGGGTCATACCTGCCTGGGCTATAAGATCGGACAGCTCCTCCATGTCTCTTTTCATGTAGTCCAGGGAGGTACATCTCAGGTCATTCACACCAACATGGACAATGACAGAGTCATATTTGTACTTGTTGTGGAGCGACTTGAGTGCATGCGTTATGTGGCAGATCCTGGCACCTGACAGGCAGCTGACAGTAACTTTCTCCTTGTTTAGCCTGGTGAGTGGAACATCAGTGTGCCTGGTTGGGTACGTTGTTATGACGTATGGGCTGTGATTGAGTAGCACACTGAGTTTGTGTGCAATGTGTCATTTGGGTTGTGTTGGGGGGTGGAAGTTGCTTGCGTTTCTGCTTTGGAGGTCCCTGTTGCTTGGGTAGATTTTTTTTTGAGAGCCTCCGCGAATGTAGGTGTGTGTTTTGTGTTTCTATGTGTGTGTTTTGGTGGTGTAAGTTTTGAGGGACTATGTAATGAGTGTGGTGTGGTGCAAGTGTTTACCTTCTCCTCTTGCGTGTCTAGTCCAGTCTTGGGTGAAGAGAGCTTTGCTTCCAGTTTGGCTATATAAGTGCATCTCTCACAGGTTGTAGTGTTGGGTGGTAGGAGGAGAGGGTTGTCTGTGTACATGAGGCAATTGCTGCATTACCCCAAGATGCCCAGATTCATCAGGTAGACAGGAGAAAACACCGGGAGCTCACCCTTAGACATGCTGGGAAAGGTGCTTATTTATTAAGTACTAAAAACTGTTTTCCTCTAGACAAGTGAGGAAGGTTGAGTGCTGTAGTAATTTGTAGCTTTTTTAGTGCTTACAATGAGTTCTGAACAAGTGCTGAGCTCAAAGAAACAGATTTGAGTGCTGAAACTAGAAAACTGGCTAGTTCTAAGAAACAATATTAAGCTAGAAGGCTTCCCTCCAACACAGAAAGGCTTGGGGGCTCAGAAGCTTACAAACAGTACTGGATACAGCAAATCTGTATCTGGACTAGACGACTTACAGGAAAGGCAGGAAACAAGCTTAGAAAAAATTGTTTTATCTCATTGTTACAAACATTGCCTACCCATATATACATTATTTACACCACTGTTTATAAGTATTTAAATCACTAATGCTCTTCTGTTTAGTGAGACCTTCAATTTTATCTAGCTATCTATATATGTGTGTCTTCATATTTCTATATTATATAAACAGATACACACACATATGCACACAGATGACTATCACACTAATTTATATATTATAGCTATTGGTATCAGTAGATCTCATACACATCTGTCAAGAATGGATATTTTAATAGTTGCATAAAGTTCCATGTTCCATTTAGGGTTTTTGTCAAAGAATATTTAATTCATTTGTAAGATATTTTCAGTTAAGATATAGCAGGGGTTGTTCGTAGCTGTAAGAAAAATGTCACCCTGTTATGGAAACTGCATATGTGCCTTCATGGTGTATTGTATGCCTGATTTAGTAGTATAAAAGTCACGTGATGAAATGGGTAAATGTTTATCATGCAGGCTGACAACATATGACCATCAGAAGGGGCAGAAATAGTGACTGGTCTGAGAGGTTAATAGCAGGGTGAGTGTATTTTTGGATATAGTATCATGCGGTGTAATTTTTTTAAAGAGACTGCATTAAGAGAAGAGTGAAAAAGTATATCTTCTAATTATTGGTGGAGATTACTATCCTCAGCCTATCCCTCAGGATTTTATTACAGGACTTTTAGTGCAGCCAGTATTAGGTTAATTGGCATACAGTGCATGTAAGTTTTCCTGTTTCTACCCCTGCAGAAGAAAATGACTTTTGCCGGCTTCCAGCCCTCAAACAATTGTTAATGATTTGTGTCAGAGGACATGACACTCTCAATTAGCAAGAACATTAGGAGGCAGTTCATCTGGTTATTGTGCCTTCTCCTCCTTTAGGATAGCTAGTCGCCTTTCCCTCTCCTCCCTCTTAATCTTCACCCCCCCCACTCTTGTCCTTCCTTTCCTGTATGAAGCCAAATATCATTCATTATTTCTGCATTTTTCATGTCTTCAGTTATCTCCCATCCATCCTTACTCACCATGACTAGACCATTCTCCCATTTCACATTTCTTCATTACACCTACAAATCCGTTGGTCCTCCTTTTGCTCCCTTCTGCCATCTCTCTATCTAATTGTAGATGTGTTTTTAAACTCCTTTGGTGCCCTTCTGCTCTTCACATTGTACTTTGATTCTGCCATCTTCCTAACTCCTTTAATTCATCTCCTTTATACCGTTTTGTCCTATTTGTAATCCTCATATTTGAGTGCAATGGCATTAGCTTTCTTCTTGTTTTCCCTTTCCAGAAACAGCTGTCCACTGCTCTGCATAATGTATTTGTAACTCACTTCCATAGTAAGTTCACTCTATCAATTTCTTTACTTTTGTTTGTCTGCAGAAGGGGAAAAAAGGCCACCTAATTCACTTTCTAAATTATCTTAAAATTCTACCTCCTCCTCCATCCCCACTTTCTTGTTTATTTATCTTTACATGTCTCATGCCTTTTTGACCTCATCTATGGATTTCTTTTCCACTATTCATTCAGGTAATCATTTCCATGAGTCTATAAGAAGTACTCTTGAAGATCCAAGGAGTACAGACTCAGTACAGACCCATGGAGTACTCCAACAGATACTTCCTTAATTCCTAACATCATCCCTCTCACAACAATCCTTTGTGTCCTACCATTCATCCATGCAGCCTGCATACTGTTAGCTGGAGATGAGAATTAAGGCTGTGAGCTGTAAAGGAGCTACCTCCTATGGTACAAGGTTTGATTCCCTCAGACTTCATTTGTCTGATGTGTGACACTGAGCAAGTTTCTTAACCAGACAGTGCTTTGGGGCAATTGAGAATCTGGGCTTGGCGCATTAATGATCTTGTGGACTGCATGCCTACTAACTATGAAATAACTATTTAGTTTACAAAAAATGTGCAGCCTATGTCCCTTCCTTCCTATTCTTACCTTATTATTCAGGTGGACCCTTTCACATTTCCCTAACATGATTATGTGAATAAATATTATGCCCCCCATCTTTTTGATTCTTTGGTGAGACGAGATCTAGCTTCTCTAGTCCCACTCATATCACTTCTCCTCCATGCTGCAGATCATTTTAGTGTCCTCCTTTTCATTTCTGCCAACAACCTGCTCTTCCTTTTCTTGTATGGCCTCCAGAGCTGCACACAGCACTGAAGATGTGGTCTGACAAGGAATTTGCCGATTGGAAGCATAACATCTTTGTTTCTGTGGTCTATCCCCCTAGAGATATACCCTAGCATCTTGTTTGCTGCTGCATGTGCCTTCCCTCTCTGCTCCTGTTGGATCACTGCAATGATGATCAGCATACAAAAATCTTTTCCCCATTCAGCTCCCCTCACTTTCACCCACCTCTCCCCCAGCTGATGCATTAAAACAGGGTCATTGTGGTTGAAGTAAAATACTTTGCATTTGCTTGCATTTAACCTGAACTGCCAACTTTTAGCTCTCTTTTTCCATTTTTCCCTACACTCTTCTCCCTCATTATCCTCTGCTGCACCTATCTTTCTGTCATCAGCAAAGAGGTTGACCCTGTTCTGTATTTCCTCAGATAAATCTCAGACAAGCATACAGAAGAGTACTGGACTCAGTGCAGACCCCTGTAGTACTCCAATATTCACTTTTTAATTTCCTGTCATCATCCATGTCACCACAACCCTCGGAAGTCTACTGTTCAGCCATGCAGCATACAGGTTCATTAGTCTTTGCCCCTACCTCATTGCCTTCAGTTTTCTTATCAGCTTCATGTGTGAAACAAAGGTAAAGACCTTGCTGAAGTCCAGGCAGACCATGTTTTCTGATATACCTCTGTCAAGCTCAAGTTGGACTGAAAGATCATCCTGACCATGAACACGTTATTTGCTGTCTGGAAAACTGTTGTCCTCTAGGAGTGTTATCAGCCTTTCAGCCAGGATACTCTCTGTGGCCTCCCTGCCACTGCTATTAATCTAACAGGTTTCCAATTTATCAGATTTGTCCTGTTTTTCTCCTCCATACAAAATACCAAACTTGCTGACCTCCAATTTTCTGACACTCCTGCAGTAACTAATCATCTATTGAAGATCTACACCAGGACAGTTTGCAGGCATGCTGGCCAGATAACAGAAGATTCAAAAACTTGTGATCCTTGTGATACATCTTCGCTAAGAGCAGCTGGTTCCTCTCGATACCTACTATATCTCTATCTTGAGGATTTTTTCCACTATTCCCCATATTCTGCCTTCCCTACCTCCCACCAAGGCACTATCCCCTTGCTCTCTTTTTTTTGAAGACTGAAGTGAAATCCTTATTCAGTACCTGTACCTTTTCTGAATCTTTTGTGATGTCCCTCCTGTCTTATGCTCAGTCTGACCAGTCCTGCCCCTTTTAGCCACATTTCTTTTATAGGTTCATAGTTTCATAGGTGTGCACTAGGCTAATGGCCCTGGAGCCTTTACAAGCCTAGCCCACAGGATTACCCTGGCATCATGCCACCCGACCTTAGTTCCCAGTGCCTCTGTCGAGTAGAGTCACTGGAGTGATCCCCAGGGTGAATTTTCTATTCCCCATCCACACATCAAGATTTCTCTTGAAGAGGGCCAGTCAGGTGCTCCACTTGACATGTATGGGAAGTCTATTCCATAGCATGGGCAGCCACTGGGTTATGAACCTGTCCCTCCAGCTTGTTCTGTTGATTGTGGTAATGAGGTTGAGGTCTCTGGACTGTGTAATGTGGCAGGATTGGGATTTCTTTAGATGTAGCATTTCTACCAGAGCTGGGTTAGACATGGCTTTGTAAGTCAAGCAGAGATCGCCTCTAAGTAGGTGATATGAGACAGAGAATAGTTGGAGTTTTTTGAGTTTGTCCATATAGGACAAGTGTTTAAGGCCTAGGATCCTCTTTATGAGGTACTTTAGCAGCCTCTCCAGTTGTTGCAGATGTCTAGTGAGGTACATGCCAAACAGGGCATAGTACTTGATGATTGGCCTAATGAGGGAAGAGTACAGGGAGACAATGACCTCTTTCTTCCTGGATACAAAACCCTTAGTAATGTGATGTGCCACATAGAAGGACTTTCTGACCATAGTGGCAATGTGGTGGTCAAAAGAGAGGTTGCTGTCAACCTGTGTTCCCAGATCTCTTATAACGCCTTCTGTGTTCAGTGGACTATCATCAATGGGATAATTCATGGGAACTGGGTTTTTCCCAAAGGGGATGACGACACATTTTTTGGCATTGAGCTTAAGGCCATGGTTCTGACATCAGTCATTGGTCTCAGTGAGGCCTTTTTTTAGGTTGTCAACATCACTTGGGGAGTTAATTATGGCACCCACTTGTAATTGTCTGCGAACTTTGTCAGCCAGAGTCTCTTCGTGTTGACCTGAACTTCAGAGAAGTAGATACCAAACAGAAGAGGACCCAGGACTAAAGCCTGTGGGACTCCACTCATGACTGGTCAGCAGTCTGACTTGGAGTCAGCTACTTTCACACTGTGGGTTCAGTTGGTGATCGAATAAGTAATACACAGTGGGGTGGCATGGTATTGAATCACAAGGAAGGAGATTATTTTAGTTTTGGGTGCACTTTTTCCACCCACCTGGTGATCATGATCATCTATAACCACAATTTGATTGATATTCATTCATTTTTTTCATTTTTTTCAATTAGTATGGTGGTATAGTATATAGTATAATTTTAATATATTTTCAATATCATTCTATTGGAATGTTGATGGATATATATCATACCACATTCATTATGAGTAATAATATATGTTAGTTAATATATGTTAGTTTAGACAACATTTCGATATTATATAGTCCTTATAGTTGGACTTATATGTGGGACTAATATATATGGATTGCATACATACATTATGCATGTTATATTATTATTATATTTTTATATCTATATATATTTGGATCATTTATACAAATATTGTTCTTAACATGGTTTAATATTTATGGGTTTAACATACATGTAAACATCTTTGATATGTCAGAATTATTATATATGTCTCTTTGTTTTTTTGTCTTTTTTATTTTTGTTTTTTTTATATTTTTATGCATATTAAATCATTGACATACAGTATTGGTTAGTTTAATTTATAACTTAAATTTTTGTATATTATGTATTCTGTATATTTCTATGTTTCTGAAGAAGGTACAATTCTTTTTTTATTTTTGTAAAACATTTTTTTAAATTTATATTGTTTAAAGTCTGTTTTATTTCTATTATTATTTTTTATGCCTATGTTGCCTGTTTCTTTTCTATGGTTCTATCTGTGAGCCAGTTTGCAACCCACCTAGTGATATGGGATTGATGCCTAGCTTAGTGAGTTTGGGATAACTGTAGCAGTGTGCCATTCAGTAGGGACAAACCCTGAGTTGAGGCTGTGATTGAACAGGGCACATAGGTGAGGTGCCAGTTCACTCTGTAGTTCATGTAGAACATAGCCAGGGATATTGTCAGGTCCCATAGAAGCTGCATTCTTGGGCTTGGACAGTGCTGTTTTAACCTGTGCAGCAATAATACTGGGTGCCTGGCAATCTACTGGTATTGTGACTGGTCCTTTGGTGGGAGAGAGAGGGGTAAAGTTGGCACTGAATCTGTCGGTCAGTATATTGGCAATATATGTTGGCTTGGTATAGGAGGTGGCATTGTGCAATAGCTCCTAGCAAATCTGGGTATTGCTGTGGAGATTCTTTACATAACTATAGAAGGCCTTGTGGTTGTTTTTATTATCTGCTGCAATTCTGTTTTCATAGCTAGCTTTAGAAGATTTGATGAGTGATCTCAACTTTTTGTTGAGGCTGATAAGGGAGTTTTTCCAGACTTGGGACTTCACCTTATTCCGCATCAGTTTCCTCCTTCTGTTGTAGAGTTTGTTTATGGCATGGGACCACCATTTTGACATCCTTTATTTTTGGAGGCGAGCGTCTTGGTTCTATTGGGTATGGCGAGATCCATGCATTTGTGTACGTGTTCGTACAGGGCATTAGTGTATGATTAGGCAGTCATGCAGCTGTCCTCCAATTGCATGGGTGCTGTGAAGGTAGCCACCCCTGTTTTTAGGAGCCCAAAGTTAGCTTTGGAGAAGTTTTTGATGGTGGTTACCTTTGCGGGGTGGGAGGGATGTGGATTTCCAAGGTGATTAGTTTGTGGTTGGATGTAACCAGGGAGGAGTTGACTATTGGTGTAGAGCAATGGTTGCCCATGTTAGTAATGACCAGATTAAGTATGTTGCTACCTCTAGTGGGGGTAAGAACGAGCTGCTCCAGGGCATTGGAATTAATGAATTCCAGGAAACATTTGGCAAGTGAATTGGTACATGAGTAGTTTTCCCAGTTAATGGAGGGGTAGTTGAAGTCACCCAGTATGAGAGTGTTAGGTTGGACCCTAATATTCTCCTGGGTGCTTAGGAATGTGGAGTGTGAGTCTTAGCACATGGTTGGGGACCTATAGCAGGTTAGGACCTGAATTGCTGTTTTATCCAATGTTAGCTGCACCTGAAGTATCTCTGATGCGTTATGTTGGGCTACCAGTCTGGAGGTGTGCGGATCCTTTATAAATATTGAAACACCACTGCCTTTGGAGCTTCGGCCCAAGTTCTGGGGCTGAAAGGTGTGGAATGAGTTATATCCAAAAAGATCACGCATGTAGGACAAGGTGCACAGGCCAAACCAAAACTGTCAACAGAGCAAAAAAACGGGTCCAGCACCAGAATAGGAGTATGTAGGCTACATATATTGTATTGTTAAAATAAAAAACAACAATTGAACATACCGGTTTTGGCAGAACAAAATGCCTTCCTCAGTGCATAATACATATATATATATATATATATATATATATATATATATATATATATATATATATATATATATATATATATATATATAAAGTTTACTTTATGTATCTAAAAAGCCCTTGTTTCTTTTCTCAATGCCACACACTAACTCCCTTTCAACTCTCCCATTTGTTGCTGCTCACCACCTTACCATCTTGGCTCATTTTCTGCTAGCCTTCTTGTACTGTGCCTTCTGAACTCTCCACCCCCATTCTTTCCTTTATTGCAGGCCCTATCTTTTTCCTGATCGCTAGCCCAACATTCCTATGTAGACATATTGGCCTTCTTCTCTTTTTGCTATTTTGCCTCTTCCTTACGCATTTGTCTACATTCCTGAGTGCTATATCAGGCCTATTACCATATTTTATTTACCTTTCAGTTTGCCAGTCTTCTAACTCATCCTTAGTCATGGCCCCTAACACAACATAAACCATACTTCTAAAATTTCGCACCATTGTCTTTGTGTTTATATTCCCATGACCCCCTACTCTAAACCACATTATCAGGATCACTGTTCACTAATGATGTCTTAACCTAGACACCCATGATGCCTTCTGCACTGGTTAATACAACATGCTCAAATCTGTCATTATTCATATATTCCTGAACCTGCTGGCAGAATCCCATATGATGCAAGGCCTCAGTCAGCTCCCACTAATGCTCTCCCATGGGTACTCAAGATCTCGCATATATCTGACAGGTGGCATTAATAATTTTTGGGAATAATAATGTACAGAGAGGGAGCTAGAGAAAAAAATGTGACACAAATGAATGTTAACTTAAATAAAACAAGCAGAGTTTTGCCATTTCTAATATGTACAATAACAATAATCCACAACATACTTTTCAACTAGATTCTGTCTTGATTTTTGGCTTATATTACTAATCTGTTTCTCATATAGTTTATGGTTTTCTGGCAACTCCTTGATGACTGTAGTCAATAAATAATGACATACATTTGCGTTTCAGACTTCATATCTTTCAGAAAAATGTAGACTAACACAAATCATTATTCTGGCAACTTTCTAATTTTTTAAGAGTGATATTTAAAATCTGTTCCTATTTTGGGGCATTTGCCAACCATTATTTTAGGCTTTATCCAGATTTCTTGTGCTAAGAGGTTTGCAGGTATTATTCACAAGATGAAACGTTAACTGATCAACTCTGTGGTTATAAAAATACAGCAAAGAATCTGTGTTTATGGAGTCATCTGGAAACACATTTGTTTTAATTTGGAGAAGCCATGTATCATTTACTTGCAGATTATTATGCAAGCATCCCTGAAATAATCTGCATGACAGACACACTAAGGGTAAATATAATTTATACTTAGCCTGTATTCTTAATACAGGGGGCTACCTGATATAGTCATACCTGAATATTGTCTGCAATACAAAAGTCAAGAATTCAGACATGCATGAGTGTGAATTCAGGCATTTAATTCAAGATCACACTATCTGCAATGCAAATTACCCATTCTAAAGACTTAAACCTTGCCTGTGATATAAATAGGACCTGCTGGAGAGACAGGTATGTATCCCAGAGACTACCCCTTCTCTGGAACAGGCTCCGTAGCCATGTGAAGCAGAGCTCCTCCCTAACCTAATTCAAGTGTAACTTTAAAAATTGTTTGGGGAACAAGAAATTCATCTCTGCTTTGGCACCTATGTCTCTAATGGACACAAGCAGTCTGTAAATGATTCATATCCCAGGCCCATGCTTGTAAATATTTCACCTTCCAAGCCCCTATTTACACTTATCAATGGTGCCAGAGTTTGTCAGAGATGTTAAATGCATGGCTATGTTTAAAAAGCTCCTTGTGGTTGTTAGCCTAGTAAACACATATGAACCTATGAACTTAAAAATCAGAAATTCAAATCTGCGCTTGAGTGAGAATTCAGACATATAATGCCCATCTCATACTATCTACATTCCGGTGGACAAGTGGAAAGAACTAGCCAAACATTGAGAAAACTAATAAGAAAGAGCTGCATTGAAAGAAAGTAGGATTGCCGTTTTACAAGTCTGGAATATGTAAATATGCCACTGAAGGGATTCGGTCTCTCACCTGTTGAACTGTGAATGGGCAGAATTCTTAAAAGCACATTACTTACTTGAGCTATTTTACTGATGCTTAGAATCAGATGCTGAAAATAAATCAGTAGGATAGAAATATTTCTGCAGAGTGTCAGGATTACACGTTGGAGATGGACTAGGAATATAAAAGCCACAGAAATTGACTAATGCAGAAGTAACTATTCAAGAAGTCAACCAAAAGTCCTTTATCGTTTGTAAGAAGATAAAAACAAGTTTATAGAAGGAATAGTAAACATTTCATTAAAGCAAATTTAATGAATTTCAAGTAAAACAAGCAACTGATATGGTTACAACAAGTACTAGCACTGGAAATTGTAGACTCAGACTTTTCTTAGCAAAGAGATGCAGAGATGATCTCCTCGGGTTGTGTCTACAAGTAAATCTGCAGTGTATTGCTAACTCTCCCTAAAGGAAGACGTCATATACATAGTGACTATTCCTTTCAGGACTTTATGTCCAGACTTGGAATGCCATTGAAGAAACTTGCACACATTTGGACACCCTGAGAGGTTAGTATGATGTTAAACATCGGAAAACTGCATTTATGGATGAGAATAAAGGTTTGAGTTTGATGTACAGGGCCAAGACATGTCAAGTGCAGAGTAAAGGTTATATAATATGTTCTATCTCATAATATATATATATATATATATATATATATATACTAGAAAAAAAGAATATAGTATGTAGGGTGAGTCCTTTAAATACTTTAAAGCCTAGCTGCAGGAATTTGCATGAGATTTGGCATATATTCCTTCTGAAGGGCAGTCTGTGTAAATGTCTTATGGAGGTTAGAAACTCATCCTCTGTGTCTGCATTATTTTACATTGCATTCTGGCAAATATGCAGATGTTTCAGGGTCTACAACCCAAGGAAGTGTCAGTATGACCTCCACCCTTTAAAGCCTCTGCATACTGGAATCCAGATAGCATTCTAACTTCTTTAGACCCCTGAGCCTTACTTCATATAACATCCAACTAACCTCCTGTTAGTACTACAGGTGTAAGTGGTTAGCACCTAAGAGTTACCATGTTATGACAGAAGTGCATGCATGATATTGTCAAGAAGAGTGCCAACTCTCTACCACAGAAACATGAAGTCTTGTCTTTGAACCAGGTAATGCTGGTTCAGTTAATCGTCCAGAGACTGGAAGTGCTAGTACAGGAAAAATAGGAATTTCAACACTATACTTGCTCACATTTCTCAGGTGGGGATGGGTTTGGGGTACATTCCTGGTGTGCACAGTGTGTGTGTGCATTAGATTCCCTGCTGGAGACTGAGGAATAAAAGCAGGCATTTCTTACAGTGGGAGTATCATTTTTTAACTAGAAGCATCTTTATTGAATTATCACGTATGACATAGGCAGTCATACATTTATATAAATGAAAACAAACCATACTGACATATTTTCACTTTTAAACATTATACATCACATATAATTTTCTATGCAGTCATTGTCAGTCAAGCATTACATAGTATTTTCAATTCCTGCCTTCCTTTAAACCTCATTCCTCCTCCAAAACGTTATTCTGCATGTATTGTTCCCACAATTCCATTTTTTCCATTTAATTTGCTCCTACCATTTTCTAAAGATCCCACTTCCAGTTTTTTTTTACCTCTGTTGTAATATCTACTACTTTTAGTACTTTTGATTTAGACTTTGATTTCCATTTTTCTAGTAATTGCCTTTTTGGCAGCCACCAGAATTAAACTCAGCAAGGCCTTACCATGTCTAGGCAATCCTGATTCTGTATCGCAGCTTAAAAAAATAATTTCTTAAGTTACATCAGTTTGCTCATCCAGTATTGCTGATAGATTAGTCTGTGAGGAATAAAGTCTGCTAACTCATTACACTCCCAAAAATATGTTGCCAGTTACCTCTTTTTTTCCCCATCACACCCCAACATTTGCAGTCTACTCCAGGAAAATTCTTTGGAGTCTGCTTGGGGTATAACAATACCTACGCATTTGCATGTTTGGGAGCCATACATATATCCTTCCATTGTTTCTTTGTGAATTGCTTACCCACTCTCTATTCCCAATCTTTTCTAACCTCCACCAATTGATTACTATTGTAATCATGCAATATTTTACATGTCCTACTAATTGCCCCATTTTTAAAAGAAGCTTATTTTCTAGATTCTACTAAAAACTCTACCAGTGCTGGTCGTTCACTTAGGATCACCCTATTCCTTTATCTTTACTCTGATATCAGTCCTTAATAGAGAAGGCAATCTGTAGCCTGCAGTCCCAATGAATTCTTGGCCACTTCCCACTTTATTACCTTTCCTGCTCTAATTATTTGCTCACAATACCTTGGTTCCTTTGCCAGTTTTCTCCAGTAAATTCCAGCCCCCCTCTTGCCTATTTTCTGTACCCCTAATTGTAGTCATCTCTATTAGCAGAATCTCTGTTCTCCATTCCAGTGAAAGTGGGGGCACTATTGAGGGTGATATCACTTGCAAAAGTGGATGATGTCATTTTCATCAGTGAGCTGCATGACCACTCCCTCAAACATATTTGGGCACGCATGTAGGAATGTAGACCAGTAAAGCAGAAAACAATCTGCTCGTGGATAATGGCACAGCTCTCAGTACACTCTTGCCCCTAAGTGATTGAAAGGGCTATTGGACTATCACCCCTGAGAGAATGAATGGGTCGGCAGCAGAGCAATCAGGGCAGAGGCTCAACAGTCAGATGGTAAGCAGAACCAAAAAAAAAATCCATTATATCATTAAGAGGAGATTAATATGATTTAGTCCAGCAGGGGTGGCAGTATTGCTAACAAAGCAGGCTATGGTTGATTAAGTATTAGAGCTGAGTCTGCTGTACTCACATTGGGAATATCGTGGGACTATGTACTGGAAGTGATTACAGGAGTTGCAGAGGGATATTAGTGCAGTAAGGAAAAATGCCTCTCTCCACCCTATTCCTCTGCACTCACAGACACAGTGTGTATGAGAGAAATAAAGAGCTACTGGTATACGGAGCACAGTCATCAAGTCTCATACAAAGAAAACTAGGCTGAATTGAAATACAAGTATGACCTGATATAATTTCCTAAATAGTATCTGCATATCATATAGGTGCTGTTTTCATTAACTACATAAATATGTTTGGCACAAAGTGCCTGGTTTCAAGGATGATCTGGGAGTATTATCTGGTAAGTGATTTGGTTAGAGTCACACAATTGGTAAATACAGATATCAGAAATCAAACTCAGCACTATAGGCTGCAAGTTTGAGCTGCTTATAACTTTATTAATGTATGCTAAACAACCACATATTACTTACTGGTAATTCCTGGGCAACCAAACTTGCTAACCTGAAGCATTAGCAAATAAAATATGATGCTGATAAACTTAGACTGCACAGTGGCTGATGCTCTGATGAGCACCAATCAGCTCAGTTACACTTAGCTTTAATCACACAGACAGCATCTAAAGAAGTCTGGAGTGCAGGCAGGTCATTGCCACTGAAGCATGTTAATCATAGTCTTTGTACCTACAGCGTTTAGGTCAGTGCTACTGAAGTATGTTCACTCTTTGTAAAATTGTTGGAAACTTATGAAGGTCAAGTTGACTGAATGCTGATAACACTGCATGCCTACTAGGAAATAAGCAACAAGCATTATATCAGAAAACTATGTTTTCTGTTCTGCTGCACTCATGTAAGTCTAATGAAGAACAACAGAAGTTATGTTTTTTTTGAAGTGAAGTTAAATTGCACTAGATCGTTGAAGTGCTTTGCCTGACTTGTTTTCTAATTTTCATATTTATTGTTTTTAATATCCTTAAAGGATTCAAGCCAAACCAAGTCAGCTTTCCCTGAGACATCTGGATCCCCCACTGATTTTTCTAACCTACACCCTACAATGTATACAGAAAGAAGGAAATACTCCTGGGTGTAGCACTGCACTGAATTTCTTTATTTGTAGTACACAAGTCCTCATTTGTCCTTACATGTATTTCAGTCACACTCTGTGTTAAACTTCAGCTGCAAAAATCATGTTTTAGCTTCAAAAACTTTAACCCCAGTGTTGCTGGCTGTTTTCTCACAACTGTTATAGTCAGGTCTTTATCTCTTACTGCTCTGGAAGTAAGGGAAATTGTGAGCATGAGAAAGGAGAGAAAGAAAACCAAATAGAAAACTGTCTATTCTGTTATCAAAGCATGTAAACTCTTTAGTGTATTTATGGATGTCCACGGGAGTGGGGCATTTTCGGGGGCAATGTAACATGAGATAGGAGGACAATGTCTTATTTATCAAAGAGACAGCCTGGATGCTGTAGCATGAAGTCAAGCCTTCTGATGCATTAGGGTTATGATTCTATGTCTCCACAAGCTTGTTTCACAATACTGCGACAAAAAACATCTGCCCAGAAAAACACAGCAATTAGACTATGGCAACATAACCTATACATTAGAATATACGATGTGCATCTGTTTTCCATGTTTTTCTGTTGAGAATGCTGCTTAACCTTATGGGGGTACAACCAGCCAAGAATGTATTACTAAACATTCACAGACAAATATTTTTATTTCTGTTTTCCCCTGAAAAAGTTAATTTTGTGTTCTCCTGGAAGAACTACATTAGATTTCTCACCAGGTATCTCATGCAAACTACACAATGAGTGCTTGGACTTGGAGTAACACTTGCAGAACTTCTTTAGGCTTTTAGCTAGGCCTATAAGCAGGAATAAATCACTTTGCAATGTTCTCTGGCCTGAAAATGTACAGAACAGGATATCCTTACTAAACAACTCCTAAATTTACTTCCATTGCAGGAAACTAGCTAAGAAAAAGCAGTATTGTTAGTAATGCACAATATGGCATGATTCTTGGTTATTTTTCCTGCCTGACGCTTACTGCATATTAATACCAACTTAAACTGTTAAAGGAATTTTATCTGAAATATCACACAACAATGACCTGGAAGGATAAAGCTTACTGTTTCCACATTCTCCTCAACAGAGCTTAACTCATTATAGCCAAGTGCGTCTCAAGGTGTTTCTGCAGTTACCTCCTACTGCACCTGTAGGCGTTAAATATTGCTTGTTCATGTTTGCATTAATAATTCTAAAACCATGCTATATACAAGGCATCAGAATATTTTGTCTTAAAGATGCATGATGGCAAACACAATTGTACTGATATGTGATCTCTGTCAATGACTATTTGTTAGAATTGCAAGGTGATAACTTCATTTTTTAAAGGCTCAATCCACACCCACTGGAAGTTAACGGTACACACTCAAAACAGCTGTACTGTACAGACAGAAACTGAGAAAAATATAATAGACACACACACACACACTCACTCACCCATATACACATCTATATACAGATACAGTGGATATAAAAAGTGTACACACCCCTGTTAAAATGCCAGGTTTATCATTTCAAAAATTTTCCCACCTTTAATGTGACCTATAACCTGTACAATTCAACTGAAAAACAAACAAATCTGTTAGGGGAAAATATAAAAAATAAAAAATGTACAATAAGCATAAGTGTACACACTCTTAAACTAATACTTTGTTGAAGCATCTTTTAATTTAATTGCAACAAAGTATGCTGATACAAAACATGTTATTCTGTCAACTTTCTAAGTTTATAAGAGAGGTATTTAAAATCCTTCCAGTTTTTGAGCCTTTGTCCCCAGTGCCTTCCTTTGCCCAAACTTCTTGCACTAATAGGTTGAGAGTTATAAAGGTAAGCAGTTATCAACACACACACACACATATATATATATATATATATATATATATATATATATATATATATATACTGGAAAGTGTTATTTTGCCTTAAAAATGTTTTAGTTAGAAGGGATCTTATTGGTCCACTCTTCTTACTTAAAAGTAAAAAAAGAAATAAAGATATTGTTAAAAAAGACTGATTTGTTGCCAAAAAGAGAGAAGAAAGTTGGGCTTGTTGCCTAGGGCTAGAGGGTTAGGACTGAAAACTTCCACATTCCCTATGTAGGAGATATTATATAAGGAAAATGCACAGGACAATATGGTCATTATGATTATACAAAGAATAAATAAACCAATCAGTTAGTCAATGGGCACCTGATGGGTGTATCAGAATTCTGGGGCATAGGAATGTATCATGGCGGTGGAGAAAGCTCACAAAAGCCCAGGCTTCTGTTACCTCATCTTGACTGCTGTGTGCATTTAGGGAAGCCTTGTCTAAAAAATGTATTTTATTTAATGCTTGTTGATCGGGAAAGTTTGACTGGGCACATGCCTTTTTTTCAGCGGAGGCCCAGGGGGGGAATCTCCAAGCAGGATAAAGGTTGGTACAAATAAATTACACAATACATAAGCTCATACATAAGTGGTACATACAAGGACTACAAGATATAAATAAAGATATTCAAGAATAGAGAGAACAGTTGACTATACAAGAAAAGCATGGTGAGAAGTACCGTATTTCTCCATAAATAAGACCTAACCAGAGAATAAGGCCTAGCATGGTTTTCCAAGGTGGTCATGATATAAGCCCTACCCCAAAAATAAGCCCCAGTTATGATCGTCAACTACACATGATGGACGTGTTGAAATATAAAATAATAATATTATTGACATCTGTTGACTGAGGTTATTGTACTCTACTCAACATTTTCTGACCATTCGGACACCCAACTTCTTCTCTTTGCAGAAAGTCGTAAGATTCTTTCCCCAGGAGTCCTCCATGATTCTTACCGTAACCCTAATCCTCGCTCACACTTGACGTTTGAGATCCTTGGCCCATAAACACTGGCAAGTGTACTTTGGTCAAAGTACAGACAACGCATGTAAAATGTGTGCACTTCATAATGAATGGGTGTGGTTGTGTCTTCTTAACCGTCGCCATTTTTGTTGCCACTCCTGTCTCATAAGTCTTCAATTAACCCCCCCCCAGACAAGATGAGTGCAAAAAGAAAGAGCTATTCCATGGAGTACAAGAAAGGAATCATGGAGGACTCCCAGGGAAAGAATCTGATGGCTTACTGCAAAGAGAAGAAGTTAGATCTATGAATGGTCCAAAAATGGCGAGCAGCGTATGATAACCTCAGTCAACAGGTAGACAAGGGAAATGCTAAGAAGTGCAAGTGTGGATCAGGTTGGCAACCATTATTTCCTGAGCTGGAAGACATCATCTGTGAATGGATTGCTAACAGGAAAGCAAAGGCTTTGGTTGTGCGCAGGGCTGATATTCAAGCATTTGCCCTTGCAATGGCAGCACAGTTAGAAATATCCACAGAAGACTTCAAACCATCACAACTTTGGTTGGATGGCTTCCTTCAGTGATATGAACTGTCTCTAAGAAGATCGACAACACTGTTCAAGCTGGAAGATACTGATGTTATTAAACGTGCACTTGCATTCAAGTCCTTTGTTGATGGCATTGACTTTTCTAAATACCAACTCTCAAACATGATTGCTATGGATGAAACTGCAATGTTTATGGGCCAAGGATCTGAAACAACAATTGATTAGTGGGGTGCCCCATCAATCTACATTCCCTCCACTGGTTACAAAAGTGCACGTGTTACCTGTGTTTTGGCAATTCGTCTAGATGGAAAGAAAGCCCCACCTCTAATCATTAGTAAGGGCAAGAAAGATAAGATTGAACGTGTTTCAGGCATTTACATTCTTGAAATCAAAAAAGCCTGGTACACACAAGCAGTTATATGGAAGTGGGTCAATGTAATGCTGCCACTTGTTTTGTGAGGTGGCGAAAGAGGTCTGCTAGTCTGGGATTCAGCCAGCACTCACTGCGCCAAAGACATGAAGAGCTTCCTTGCACAGAGAAGAATAGATCCAATAATGATTCCCACAGGAATGACTGCCTATCTCCAGACTCTTGATATTGCAATAAACAAGCCATTCAGGGACTATTTGTGCATGGAACTCAATGACTATATTGAAAATAAAATGAAGAGAAATCAGCATGTAAACTTTATGAAGTCTAGCCTGCAAGAGGTCGTGACTTGGGTAAAGAATTCATTGGGTAAAATCACTGACAGCTGTGTTGCCAATGCACTACAAGCAGGCTACATGGACAAGCAGTGCTCATTTAAGGAGAGCTCTCTTGCTAGGCATGACAGATTGGGGCCAATAGTTCTACAGGAATTGGAGTCGCAAGAAATTCAGGCCAGAATTTGGGGGTTGGAGACTTATGACAATGTTCCAGAAGAAGAAGATGACATAATTTTTCCGTTATTGGGGCAACAGAATGGATTGCTTCTGCTTTCAGCTGCCACCAAGCTCTTGTCAGTTTTTTGACTTTATTGTATCAAGGTAACATTTCATTATCAAGGGGTAATTACAAAGTAAGGCCACTAGTTCCCAGACTTCATTTTTAAGACTTTCCATCATTCTTCTCTTACAGTTTGGGTAAGGAATAAAGAAAGCATCACCACTCAAAAAGTGGCAGTTATTCACCTCTTTTATTCCCCTCCTCCAATACACATGTATTGAGATTTTTCTGCACTTTCTGTTAAGCATGAAATATTGCACTGTGAAAGACAAGGTGTAGATATTCTGAAGGTGAAATGTTTTTTGCACTGTTTATGTAGAATTTTCACACAACTTCAGTGGCAGCTGGTGGCTTCAAATCAAAGAGGGTAGGCTGCAGCAGACAGCTGAATGGGTGGTGTCAATGGGGAGGGGTGTAGCCAACTAGAAAGGGGTGGGGCTATGCTAAAAACCACAAAAACTGGGACTTTAAATACGCTGCCCTGGGTGCTGAACCGTCATTATGAGAATCCAATCAAGACAAAATAATGTGTAGAAGAAAAAATATTTCAAGCATTGGCTACATGACAGCTTACTTAATTTCTAGATGGAAACAAAAAGGTTGTGAGGCATGAAAAAATAAATTACTTTTTAAATATATTACTGGAATGGCAGTCAAAATCAAGTATAAAAAAACAAGCAGCACTCAACTCAACCCATTTCTCCTTGCACTGCAGCTCTAATTATAATTTATATTCAGCTTTATAAAAGTACCAAGTAACATGCTGAAAATAGCAATCTCTGTGATACCCCCACTTGTAAAAACGTTTCTTATCCAAAAAAGACTGCTGCCTGACAACTATCTACTTGTTTCATGGGGAAAACATGATCAAAGTAAAAAATGAACAGCAAACAAGAAACAAGCTCAAGATAAATTCCTTAAAGGATTCCTGCACGGGTTATGGAGCACACATGATAGACTGGCATTTGTTTAGTTTACGGGTAAAGCCTGCAAAGATGATTGCAAGTCTCCAACAAATGTAATGAGCTTCTGAAAATACTGTAATCCTGTCTTTTATTACAGATACTGTCATATAGATTTCAGTACCCAAGGCTTATACGCTATCTAGGTATGTAAATATTCTCTGCATGGCAACAACAAAAAAGGCTTTCAATGTTGGTAATTCTTTAACAGTATGCTTAGTAAAGCTTACTTGTATCTTACAGTCTCAGACAAGCTTATCTCATGGTCATTAAAGCATTGCTATTTAAACACAGAGCAACAGGCACTGCAACAATATGCATTTTTCTGAATAAGAAGAATCATAAATCAACAGTATAAAAATATGACAGAAAACCAGAACATTCTGCAAAATCAAGGACAGATGAAAAGCCACTGTAGTAGTTGCATTTGCCTTGAATGGGGGGATACTCTGCACACTTGACACTGCATAACTGCTCCTTGCCTTGCTTGGACACATCCAGGGTCACTACGTGGGGGAGTAAGGTGTAACAAATATGTCACAATTTGAAATGTCTCTGGTTGACGGTGATGGCCCTGACACATTTGTCATACCTCTCAACCTCAGAGCAGGAAATCTGGACAAAGCCATAAATAGAATTAGGACAAAAGCCCAAAAATTAGGACACTTTTTAAATATTGCTCTTATAAACTTAGAAAGATAGTAGAATAGTAGGTCTTGCATTAGTATGAATTTTCTAAAGGGTATGAAGTCTGAAACTCAATGTCTGTCATTATTTAGTGACTTAATTCCTAAATGATTTGTCAGAAAACCACAAACATTATGAGGAATAAACCAAAAATAAGCAAAAATCTATTCATTCTACAAAAATCTGGACAGTTGAGAGGTATAGTTCAGCCGAGGCTGTCTGAGTTTGCCACCCTCCCCCCCTCACAAAATCATGGTTGAATGGGGCCTTCACCCTGCAGCTATTCCAATGTCCCATTACTTGGCTATCTTGCCCCATTTACCATAAACACTGTAATGTGCATACTGCTTTACTTCTGCAATGATTTGGATTTCATTTAAAGGCTTTATTTTACATTTTACAGCACAAACACTAATAGACATCTGTTAAAAAAAGCAATGCAGTCTCACAGTGAAAATAGACTTAGCATTAAAACTTCTCTGCCCTTGAAACTCACATTCATCGAAACAGCATTGAAACCCACATTCAAAGAAAATACATCTGACCAGTGGCAGATAAAGATTAACTTTGGGCTGTTTTCAAATCAAAGGCCCCTTGCACAGGAAACATACATGTGTTCTTTGATACACCTTCCTGATTGTATTAAATTATATTCCTTGTATAATACAGTACAGTTGTAATACAGTACAGTTATTAGAAGGCATTTAAAATTTATTATTTTGAACAATTTTTCCAGTAAACAATGAAACAAAATGCATGTACCAATATTGACAAAACTACCCAATTCAGAACATTTCCATCATAAAAGTCTACTCAAACTTCTACAATCCACCAGTATCAGTAAATATGTACAATCGCTGCAGAAGTAAAAGTCATCTAAATAATTCCACATTAAAGAGATCTGCAACTAATGAAGAGGTTGCTGATAGCACACAACTTTATATTTCATTGTTTCATCTACAAATAAAGTGTCTGTTGCCCTTGAGGAATAAATTGCCTATGTTACATTAAAAAAATGATAAGCTAGTAATATTGTAATAGGGAATGGATGGCAAACTGATAACAGGTTCATCGGTACTAGGTATCTCTGCCAAAGAGGGTATTCACAGGACTGCAGCATCCACCCCCTTTAAAAGTACAACACAGTACAGTATCAGAAATGCATCTATATACTGTCAGAGTAGAACCCACAGCCTTCTGCATCAAAAGCAAGTACATTACCTGTTGTGCTATTAACAATGCAAGCAGACTCAGCATAAGCAGCACTAAACTTCTCTTCAAGCTCTCAGCTTCTTGTAAAATCCACTCGACACTCAACTGTATCTCTCAACTTTGATGCACAAGAAATCTGGAAAAAGACAACATTTATTGGGGGTGGACAAACGCCCAAAAACTAGAGACACATTTTAAACATTGCTTGTATAATCTTGGAAAGTTGCTAAAATAAAATGATGTGCTACCACCATGCATTTCACTGCAAAGTCTTGGACCCAGGACCCTGTGCACTACAGTCAGAGCAACATACCACTATGCCAAATCATCTACTTCTTGAAAGACAGGTAGACTGAAACTTAAATGGCTATCATTTAGTGAATTCACTTCTCACCATAACTCTCAACTTCTTAGCACAAAACACATAGAAAAAGCCAATGATGGGGGAATACAGCCCCCAAACATATTCAGTGAATTCAGTTGTCACTGTAGCTCTCAACCTGTTAGCACAAAAAACCTGGACAAATCCAACAATGGGGGAATACAGCCCCAAAAATAGAGACAATTTTCAAATATTGATCTTATAAACAGAAAATTGATAGAATAAAAGGTTTTGTGTTACCATGCACTTTCTGAAGAATATGAAGTCTGAAATTCAAATGCTTGTCATTATTTTCCAGAAAACCACAGACTTTATGAGGAACAGAACAGAACAGAAATATTAAACACAAATTTCACAAGTGGTGGTGGGTAGGGAATTCAAGCTATTGCTATCTACTCCCAAGGTACAGGGTTTGAGTCTAGCCAACACCAGGTATATTTCCTGACTTCTTCTAGTCACTGGGGGCATTACACACACACACACACACACACACACACACACACACACACACACACACACACACACACACCCGACCTGAGCTTAATTCCCTTCCTGCAGCATCGTAATTCAAACATCCTACCATTCCAATGCCTGTTTCAAAAGCCCTGTGAGACAGCCGCAAAGTCCTTGTCCCTGCAAGGCTCCAGCCTGCAGATGTTGCACTCAGATCCTCTTCCAGTCTATGCAGTTGTAACTGCATAGACTTCTGGGATCTCTGTACAGAGAATGGCTGTCTTCCCATCTGTACTGGTTCACCAGCAGTCCGGATTCCTGTGCACATGCGTGATGTTCCAGGAATGCCATTCACGCATGTGCGGATGTCCAGGACTCGCATTTGTCTTTTCTTTTTGTCATTTCTATTTTTTGTTCTTTTAAGTTTGTGTTATTTTATGGGGGGGGGGGGCTGCTGTCCTGCAGTGCAATAGCATGAGCTACCACTGCACAACTGTTCACATGTTACCTAGAACTGTTGCCCAATAACGTAAAAGTACTAAATAAATGTCAATTTGTGTACATGAATAAATGTTGATTTTTCTACATGAATAAATGTTAATTTGTGTACATGAATAAATGTAAATTTTTGTACATGAATAAATGTAGATTGTTGTACGGGGGGATAAATAAGGCATCCCCTGATAATAAGCCCTAATGCTTATTTCAGCAGGGGAAAATGTATAAGACACGGTCTTATTTTTGGGGAAGTACAGTAGAGGAGCGGGACATCACCCGGGGCTGGGTCCCAGACTCTGATGGGATGCCCAGTCATCCCTTAACTCCTGGAGGCTGCCAAATCATGCAGTGTCCGCGTGCCCTCAGGCCCTCTCATGGAGACTTCCCTCCTATCGTGGCCATCCTCAAGGATCTCCCCTCGGACTGTGTGATTTTTCGGGGACACCATCGGGTACCGGGTGAGGTTGGATGCCTTCACTCTGCCTGGCAGGAGCTCTCCAAGTCCCGCACATGCCCACCGCTCGCTCCCTTAAGGACTTCCATCACGGGAGGGTATCCTACTGACCCCGCTCACCCAGGGAGGAGCTCTCCAGGCTCCGCAGCACTCCGCCCAGTGTTCCCTTGAGGACTTCCATTGTGGGGGCCTCTGCCTAACCCCGCTCACCCAGGCAGGAGCTGTCCAGACCCTGCAGCCCTCCACCAGGTGCTCCCTTAAGGACTTCCGTCAAGGCCGACCCCCATATGGGCCTTCCGCTCAGCCCTGCCGAGAGACCTCCTTCCCTGCCCACTGCCCCAACTCAACTCAGGGGACCCCACTGCCTCCATGTGCCCTGCAGGCTGCCAAGCAGTGCCATGTCATGTGTGCCCTTGGAGTCTCTCCAGGGAGCTTTAGTCTGATCCCAGCCAGCCTCGCAGAATTCCCCTTGGCCACCGAGAGACAGGTCCTGCTCTCATCGGGACTTCCATGTTCCCCTCCTTTCCAGACAAGAGCTCCATGGTCTCTATCTCCTGCATATATCCTGAAGGCTGCCAAATCGTGCAGTGTCCCCATGCCCTCAGGCCCTCTTAGGGGAGCTTCCCCCAATCACTGCCAGCCTCGTGGACCTCCCCTCAACTACAGAGGGCCTGATCCACCCTCATCAAGACTTCCGTGTCCCCCCCTGCTCTCCTGTCTACAGCACATCCGGTGACTTTGCGATTTTATGGGGACGCCATGGGGTACACCTTCACCCTGCCTGGCAGTAGCTCTCCAGGATCCACAGATGCCCAAAGCTCACTCCCTTAAGAACTTCCATCGTGGGGGCCTCTGCCTGACCATGTCACCCAGGCAGGGGCTCTCTGGGCAGCAGCACTCCGCCCAGTGGTCCATTGAGGACTTCCATTGTGAGGGCCTCCACCTGACCCCGTCATCCTGGCAGGAGCTCTCTGAACCCTGCAGCCATCCATGAGCCACTCCCATGAGGACTTCCATACCGGAAGGGGGGAGTGATCCAGTCCTTCTCACACAGGCGGGAGTGCTCCCTGCCCGGCTACTTTCCACCTCTCTCCCCCTTCCGGATTTCCATTCTGGAGGGGGCTGTGGTCCAGACACCCTCACCTAGGTGACAGTTCTCTCAGCCCAGCCACTTTCTGCCTCTCTTTCCCTTAAGGACTTCCATCGGGAGGGACCCCCTCATGGTTTCCACTTCTACTCAGGCTGGAGAGCTCTTTTCCCAGGTTACATACTGTATTTCTCTGTAAATAAGACCTAACTAGAGAATAAGGACTAGCATGATTTTCCAGGTGGTCATGATATAAGCCTTACCCCAAAAACAAGCCCCAGTTAAGATCGTCAACAACACATGACGGACGTGTTGAAATATAAAATAATAATATTATTTCCACCTGTTGACTGAGGTTATTGTACTCTGTTCATCATTTCCAGACCATTTGGATACCCAAATTCTTCTCTTTGCAGGAAGCCATAAGATTCTTTCCCTGGGAGTCCCCCACGATTCTTACTATAACCCTAATCCTCACTCACACTTGACATTTGAGATCCTTGGCCCATAAACACTGGCAAGTGTACTTTGATTGGTCAAAGTACAGATAATGCACTTAAAACATGCGCGCTTGATAACAAATGGGTGTGGTTGTGTCTTCCTGTCTCCATTTTTGTTGCCACTCCTGTCTCGTAAGTCTTCAATTAACCCACCCAGACAAGATGAGTACAAAAAGAAAGAGCTATTCTGTCGAGTACAAGAAAGGAATCGTAGAGGACTCCCAGGGAAAGAATCTGATGGCGCTCTGCAAAGAGAAGAAGTTGGATCTCCGAATGGTCTGAAAATGCTGAGCAGAGTACAATAACCTCAGTCAATAGGCATACGAGGGAAATGCTAATAAGTGCAAGTGTGGATCAGGTCGGCAACCATTATTTCCTGAGCTGGAAGACATCATCTCTGTATGCTCAACTTCTGAGAGACTTGCTTGTCTACAATCACCTGAATTAAAAGCTGAAGTTAAGTGCAGTATTTTAGTCTTCTGTTAAGTACAAACTTGCAGTTTTAAAAGTACTGTATTTCATTTTTTCTGTTACCTAATTGTGTGTTTCACTGTATAGTGTGCTGTGTGTGTCTCTCTGCAGTTAGTTCCCACCGTCCCTGTTCTTGTCTTGGTGTTAGTGTTGGTGACTCTGGAATTGCCTGCCCCTCCTGTAAGTCTGTATTAGAACACTCCTCCTGAGTCCATCTCATTTGCTCACTTAACCGAGTACAGTGAGATCATATTCTGAGTCTAGTGTTCACTCTACTTAATACAGACAGAAGATTTGAGAAGGCCAACCCACTTAGTTTCTTCCTTACTCTCTCCTTGCACTTTACTTACAAAAAAAAAAAAGGTTGCACTTTATTCATCTGGTTTTACTGTATTTATGTTTCCTCCTACTTTATTTTGCTTTTGCCTCTCAATTGTATTTATTATGCTGCATTTATTACTGGTTGGTAGTAGCCTGATTAAACTGTAACTGTTTTTTTAAGTCTGTTGGTTTAAGCACTTGGGCTTCATACAGGTTGTTTTACATTAAGGTTTGTGGTCTGCACTGTCGTGGCAGGACAGGTAGCTTACATCCTTCTAAGCTGGGAATTGCTGATTGAAGGCTCAGTGTCTGCAATTCTAAAAGTATATTAGTTCTGGCTTAAGCACTTGGGCTTCAGGCCAGTTATTCTACATTAAGAAGGTTTGTGGTCTGCAGTGCATTCTTGTGGGAGGGGAGGCTGGATTCTGCCCTTCTGAGCTGGGAGTTTCTGGTCACAGGCTTATTGTGCCTGCTTATTTGACTGTTTCTTTCTGAAATTGGTATGCATTGTTGCTGTAGCATAGACCAGATTCAGGCCTGCTGAATCTAACTTTGTTTGTATAACTTGAGAACGGATGCAGGCCATCTTATTTTGGAGATTCCCCTGCATCCTAGTAGCAGGAGTGTGCAGTTAGAACTTGTCTGATTGAAGACTGCTGGAACAGGGCTCAGTTTTGAGCTTTTTTCTGTTTCATTGGATAACTTGTTTAAATCAGTTTGTTCATTTTCTATTGTTTTATATAAATATATATATATATATATATATATATATATATATATATATATATATATATATATAATTGCATTTTATTCATCTGCTTTTACTGTATTTGTGTTTCTTCCTACTTTATTACTAGGGGCATTGACTACAACTCTGACCTGAGAAATATAACAATAAGTATCCTTTTCTGTGCATTTAAAGTGTTTTTTTGATTGTATCTGCTTTATTTTCTGAAAAAATATATATATATATACTTGTTTCCCACCTTTTTAAGCTAGTATAGTCCAGTTTTCAGGTTAGTGCTGAATTCAGGGATGTGTTACAAATATTTGTGTTTGCCCATACCTTACTTGGATAGAAGAAAGTTTCTCTGTTCACCTGTGAGAGAGGGGAGCTTTGAGCAGCCTATCTGTCCCTGGAGGAGTGGCTTCAGCCCAGAAATTAGTAGTTTATTGAATATTTTGGGCTAATTTCTATCTCTTTCATTTTCCTGCTATAAAAACTGCATTTGCGTGGTTTTGCGCGCTGGGCAGTGCCGGTTAGCTAGGGTATAACTATTCCCGGCTCCACCAAGTCTCCTCTTCAATTTTTCCCTTGGAAGTAGACAAACTTTCAACTTAAACACTCAAGCCATTTATTTCTCAGCCCGGCACTTGCTCAAAACTGATAGCAAGCACTTATAAACCCTAGCACTAGACCCTTCTATACTGTACAGAAGGACAGAGCTCAATATTCGACCTTACCAGCCATTCAGTAAAACAGTTCACTGTACCTATCCAGGCATGTCCAAAGGGCAGTTTCAGGTGTACTCTCCAGTCCAATTGGTGAATCTGGGCATTTTGAGGCAATGTTACAACTGCCTCATGTACACAGACAACCCTCTCCTCCTACCACTAAACACTAATACATGCGAGAGATGCAGTTATACAGCCGAACTGGAGGCTAAGCTCTCTGAGCCCAAGACTGGATCAGACAATCAAGAGGAGAAGGGAAATACTTGCATCACACCACCAGTCTCACATAGACCCATTAAACCAGCACCAGCAACAAACACACAAATGCACGAAAACATACTCGGAGGCTCTAAATAAAAATCTGCAAAAGCAACAGAGACCTCCAAAGCAGACATCCAAGCAACCTCCACCCCCCCAACACAAACCATGAAACACATACTTCACAAAACCAGTGTGCCACGCAATCACAGCCCTTAAGGCTAAATAACATACCCAACATACTAGTAATAGGTGACTCTATAGTCAGGCACACTGACATCCCACTCACTAGGCTAAATAAGGAAAAGGTTACTGTTAGCTGCCTGTCGGGTGCCAGGATCCACCACATAACACAAGCACTCAGGTCACTCCAGAACAAGTACAAATACGACTCTGTCATTGTCCTTGTTGGTGTGAATGACCTGAGCTGTACCTCCCTGGACTACATGAAAAGAGACGTGGAAGAGCTCTCTGATCATGTAGCCCAGGCCGGTATGACCCTGACCCTGAGTAGCATCCTGCCCTCACCAAGAATGATATCATGCTATAAAGAAAAAAATTATCAATTTCAACACTTGGCTAAGTTTCTGGTGTCATTCATAGGGGATCCAGTGTCTGTCCGCCTGGGATGACATGCTCGACAAGCCACGCTGCTTCGTTAGAGATGGCTTGCACTTGTCACCCTTAGACTTTCGAATACTGGCCAAGGCTCTTGCCACCCCCATAGTGCCTTTTTTAGGCAAGACTCAAAAGACAATCCCATCGCCGTAAATAGCACAAGTAAGAAAAAACTGAGGGTAATGCTACTTAATGCCAAAAGTCTAAATCTGAAAATGCACGCACTCGAGGCACTCCTCAGTTGATTTATGTGCAGTAACAGAAACCTGGTTTAAGGCTCCAGAGAGCACACCAGCACTACCAGGCTACAACTCATACCATACATTTCGGCCACAGAACTCGGACCGAAATACAAAAGGTGGGAGCGTATCCATATTCATCAAGGATACTCACACCTCCAGGTTAGTGGCACAGCACGATGCTTCAGAGACCATCCACGTGCAACTAACAATGGGCAAAACTGCAATTCAAATTGTGGCTTGCTACAGATTACCCACCATGTCCCAGGACCCCCATTCCGCATTTCTGGAAACACTAGGAAACATAAAGGTCCTACCAAACACCCTAATATTGGCTGATTTCAATTACCCAGACATTAACTGGGAGAACTACTCAAGTACTAACTCCCTTGCCCAACATTTCCTAGAATTTATAAACTCAAATGCCCTGGATCAACTGGTCAACACTCCCACCAGAGGTGACAACATATTGGTCCTGGTCATCACCAACATGGGTGATCGGTGTTCCACACCGAAGGTCTACCCCTCGCTGGTTAGATCTGACCATAAACAAATCACTTTGGATATCCACATTCCACCCCACCCCAGACAAGGAAACCACCATGAAAAACTTTTCAAAAGCAAACTTCACATTACTTAAGACAGAGGTGGAAAGTTTCAAAGCCCCCATGCTAAAGGATAACACTGTCCAAGCTGCAAAATCCTTTATTAATGCATTCTACAGGCACCTACAAGAATGCATGGATTGTGCTATCCCAAGCAAAACCAAGACTCATTCCTCCAAGAAAAGGAAACCAGTCTGGTGGACTCCTGTCATAAACAAGCTATACAATAGAAGGAGGAAACTAGTACAGAAAAGAGTAAAATCCAAAGAAGGAAAGACATCCCTGATCAGTATCAGCAAGAAACTATGATCTCCCATAAAATCATGCAAGGCGAGCTTCGAAAGAAAAATTGCCAAGGACTCCAAAGATAACCACAAGGCATTCTTTAGCTATGTCAAGAATCTAAGTGGCAATGCTCAGATCTGCTTGGAGTTAGTGCAGAATGGCACAAAATTCAGTGAACCGACCGATATCAAAAACATCCTAGCAGATAGGTTCAGCACATACTTTATCCCCTCTCACCCTCAAAAGGGCCCATAACCATACCAGAAGAATGTAGAGCCCCTGAAATCACAGACACTCAAATTAAAACAGCCCTCTCCAAAGCCAAAAACACAACATCAATGTGACGGTGTCCCAGGCTGTGTCCTACATGAGCTCAAAGATGAACTAACCCCTCACATAAACAGACTGTTCAAACTCAGCCTCTCCACAGGCTACATACCCATACAGTGGCGCACAGCAATGGTTATTCTGCTCCATAAATGTGGAGCCACAACAGACCCTGGGAACTATCGTCCTATAAGCCTGACTAGCTTGGTCTGTAAGGCTATGGAGCGCATCATCATGGAACTCATTAACAGAGACATTGGGAACCCCCAAACATTGGGCCCTACCCAGTTCAGCTTTGTTAAGGGCAGATCATGCCTCCTAAACCAGGTGAACTTCTTTGAGACAGTTACCAAGGCTATAGATGAGGGAAAGGTGGTACACACAGCCTACCTAGACCTTGCAAAGGCCTTCAACACCATTCCCCATTCTGGTATTACAGACAAGCTCACCAGCCTGAACATAAACCCCTATGTCACAAGATGGGTTGCCAACTGGCTCACGGACAGAGCCCACATGGTGAGAGTTGCGGGAGCTAGGTCCGACACTAAACCGGTTACAAGTGGCATCCCCCAGGGCTCAGTCCTAGGACACCTCCTGTTCAGCATATACTTCTCAGAGGTACAGGCAAGCACAGGAGGACTATGGCTGACCAAGTTCACAGACGACTGCAAACTAGGGGCTATAAATGACTCTACAGCTGATACAGACATCCTCCAAAAGGGTCTCACTGAGATGGATACCTGGTGTCAAAATCATGGCTTCAAGCTAAATGCCAAAAAGTGCATAGTCATCCCCTTTAGAAAAAACAAAGTACCCACAAACTACTACATAGGTGGTAGTACCCTAAATACGGAAGATGTAATAAGGTATCTGGAGACCCAAGTAGATAGTAATCTCTCCCTTGATAATCACAGTGCAAAGTGGTTAGAAAATCCTTCTATGTGGCCTACCTAATCACAAAAGGGTTCGCATCCAGATCAAAAGAGGTCATTGTGCCCATCTACTCATCACTCATCAGACACATCATAGAGTAAAATGCCCCATTTGGGATGTACCTTACAAGACACCTGCAACAGCTGGAAAGACCCCAGAAGTACCTCACCAAGAGGCTCACTGGTCTCAAACAGATGCCCTATGCAGCTCGACTGAAGAAACTCCAGCTGTACTCGGTTGCATACCGCCTACTCAGAAGTGATCTCTGCCTGACATACAAGGCCATGTCCAACCCAGAATTGACGGACATGCTCCACCTACAGAAAACCTTATCCCCTCGAGCCACACACTCTAGGGATCTAAAACCTCACCACAACAATAAATAGGACGTGCTGGAGGGATAGATTCCTGTCCCAGAGACTTCCCATGCTTTGGAACAAGATTCCAATCTACATTAGGCAGAGCTCCTCGCTAACACTCTTCAAGAGAAACCTTGACGAGTGGATGGGAAACAGAAAGTTTAACCTGGGGATCACTTCAGTGGCTCTGCTGGACAGAGGCACAGGGAACTAATCTAAGGGGGCGGCAAAAGCCAACACATTCTGGCTAGGCTTATAAATGCCTTCAGGCAGATACCCTAGCACCTACCTATGAACCTATGAATGGATTGCTAACAGGAGAGCAAAGGCTTTGGTTTTGAGCATGGCTGATATTCAAGCATTTGCCCTTGCAATGGCACCACAGTTTGAAATATCACCAGAAGAATTCAAAGCATCACAACATTGGCTGGATGGCTTCCTTCAGTGATATGAACTGTCTCTAAGAAGATCGACAACACTGTTCAAGTTGGAAGATACTGATGTTATTAAACGTGCACTTGCATTCAAGTCCTTTGTTGATGGCATTGACTTTTCTAAATACCAACTCTCAAACATGATTGCTATGGATGAAACTGCAGTGTTTATGGGCCAAGGATCTCAAACAACAATTGACCAGAGGGGTGCCTCGTCAATCTCCATTCCCTCCTCGGGTTACAAAAGTGCACATGTTACCTGTATTTTGGCAATTTGCCTAGATGGAAAGAAAACCCCACCTCTAATCATAAGTAAGGGCAAGAAAGATAAGATTGAATGTTTTTCAGGCATTTACATTCTAGAAACCAAAAAAGCATGGTGCACACAAGCAGTTATAAGAAAATGGGCTGATGTAATGCTGCCACTTGTTTTGCAAGGTGGCGAAAGAGGTCTGCTAGTCTGGGATTCAGCCAGCACTCACCACGCTAAAGACATGAAGAACTTCCTTGCACAGAGAAAAACAGATCAAATAGTGATTCCCGCAGGAATGACTGCCTATCTCCAGACTCTTGATATTGCAAAAAACAAGCCATTCAAGGACCATTTGCGCATGGAACTCAATGATTACATTGAAAATAGAATGGAGAGAAATCAGCGTGGAAACTTTGTGAAGCCTAGCCTGCAAGAGATCGTGACTTGGGTGAAGAATTCATGGGATAAAATCACTGACAGCTGTGTTGCCAATGCACTACGAGCAGGCTACATGGACAAGCAGTGCTCATTTAAGGAGAGCTCTCTTGCTAGGCATGACAGATTGGGGCCAATGGTTCTACAGGAAATGGAGTCACAAGAAATTCAGGCCGGAATTAGGGGGGTGGAGACTTATGACAATGTTCCAGAAGAAGATGACATGACTGTATTTGAATAACCTTTCCATTACCGGGGCGACAGAATGGATTGCTTCTGCTTTCAGCTGCCGGCAAGCTCTTGTCAGTTTTTTTACTTTATTGTATTAAGGTAACCTTTCATTATTAAGGGTTAATTATAAAGTAAGGCCACTAGTTCCCTGACTTCATTTTTATGACTTTCTACCATTCTTCTCTTATGGTTTGGGTAAGAAATAAAGAAATCATCACCACTCAAAAAGTGACAGTTATTCACCTGCTGTATTCCCCTCCTCCAGTACACATGTATTGAGATTTTTCTGCACTTTCTGTTAAGCATAAAATATTGCACTGTGAAAGCCAAGGTGTAGATATTCTGAAGTTGAAATGTTTGTTGCATTGTTTATGTAGAATTTTCACACAACTGTTAAAGCGTTACCTTGAACTGTTGCCCAGTAATGGAAAAGTATCAAATAAATATCAATTTGTGTACATGAATAAATGTCGATTTGTGTACATGAATAAATGTCGATTTGTGTATATGAATAAATGAATAAATGTAGATTGTTGTACAGGGGGGGAATAAGGCATCCCCTGATAATAAGCCCTAATGCGTATTTCGGCGGGGGAAAAAGTATAAGACCTGGTCTTATTTTTGGGGAAATACAGTAGATATTTTTCTAAATTTAGAAAGGTACGACTAACTAAGAGAGAAGTAATCTTAGAGTAGGATATAGTAGAGAAGTTCAGAAAGAAAGAAGGAAGGATGAGGCACAGAGGAATAGACAGGGGATCTAGAAACAGAGTGGAGGAGGGTAAATTAGCAGAAAGAGAGACTACAGGTTGAGTGAATAAAGAACAACAGTGAGATGTAGTTAAATAAATACGCAGATGATTTGTGAGATTTTAATTATGGGGACAGGTAAAAATCCTATTGGAATGCACATGATGTAGGAGAGAAGGGACAGTGACATTATCTGCCAGATTATTTATCTATTTAACATTTGTTTACTGGGAAAGTCCAACAGGGATACAGCCCATTTTCAGCAGAGGCCTGGGGAGAAATGCGCCAAACTCAAGTCTTTGTGATCTGGGAAGAAACCAGAGCACTCAGAGGAGACCCATGAGTACACAGGGATGACATGCAAACTCCGCACAAAAGGCACTTCAGCCAAGAATCAAACTGAATAACCTTTTGCTGTGAGGCAACAATGCTAACCACTGCACCACTGCACCGTATCATGGAACAGACTTCCAGAAGAATGACAGGAAACAAATGGCACATTAAATATTTTCCCACAAGTATTACAAGAAACTGTGTTTAAAATTTGGTATCTGACTTTGGAAAAGGTTTATCATAGTGAGTGCTGAGGCAATAATTGAATGATATAATCTTTAATTGTACATAGAAGAAACAGATTAAGTGGAGGACACAGTTGAGCTACTATCAGTTGTACGGATGACCGGACTAGATATATACCTTTTTCATATATTTTGAGCTGATTACTGTCAGATACCAGCACACTTTTTACCCTTTTGTAGTGCAGCAATAGATTATTCATCCTTCTAGGACCATTCAATGTCTTTCAGCTTTTCCTGGTTAGGGGTCGCCACAGTGGAACTCCGGTCCGCTCATGATTGGCAGTGGACTTTTACATTGCTGAGTTGCCAGCCCAATACCCAACCTTCAATGAAGGCACGCCCATTCATGCTCGCACCTATCTGCATGTCTTTATCTTCACTCAACCATGGGGAGGACATGCAGACTCCACACAGAAGGGGCTCCAACCGAGAATCGAATGGGAGAACCTCTTGCTGTGAGGCGACAACACTAACCGCTGCACCACCTAGGACCATTCAATGTATTAAAGGTAAAAAGTTTGTTTATGCACTATACTCCCATAAGGCAGATACGCTATTGAATATCTTCCCAGCATAACAGCTGAAGCTTGCAATAGTAGTTTATACAAAATCTAAAGCCTCATCTCTTGTAAATAATTACTTGCAAATGCCATTTTCTGTGTTTATTAATGAGAGTAGTTCTAATTCTGCCTCTACCTTCATTACCCAAAATACAGAAAATACTAAATAAATAACAGTATGTCATCTGAGACACCAAGAGAACCAATGAAGTGTTTTCACAGTCTCCACAGATTTTTTTATATTCTAGTAACTGGTGGTTATTTGCAGTTTTGTGATTTATGAAACTAACACTACTATGCCGTTTATAACTACTTCCATCTGTCAGACGTGGGTGTCTGTCTGAAGGAGGGATGTTATTAAGTTACAAGTCTCTTTAACTTTGACGTACACCTTAACACTTTCAAAAACATACTGCATGTTGTCAGCCTCAGTCACCTCAAACTCTGAATAATCCTAATTCAAGTTAACCTCTAACATCTACATTTCTGTAGCTAATAACAAAGTGAGAAAGGCAGATAAAGAAAAGTACAGTATGAAACAGTAACAAAAATAGATGAAGCCAAATGAATCAGCTGTTTGGAAGATGAATGAAATAAAACTTCCAAAAATGTAAAAATATCAGAGACATCATCAGACTCTGAGTCTGACAAAGTTTCTTGCACTTTTGTATGAAATACATGTGCTTACTGAGTAATTGTGTTTAATAAAGTTTCTGTTCATCCCACACAGATGATTCATTGCATTGTTTACTGTTTTGAAAAACAATCTTCTTTATTACACCAATAAAGATATGTCTACATAAACTGCAATCAAATGTAATAACAGAGCTACTTTCTTCTATGTTCAGTGTATGCTAACATGCTGGCAACATTCCCACCCATTTTCTTGGTCCAGTCCAGATGTAGAATGTTACAGCTTGGGGTCAGGAAGTCTTTGTCAGGGATGAGGGGTTTAAGCCAAGTTTCAGTGAGACTAATGATATCTGGAGAGTATTGGGTGATCCAGGTATGGAATTCACCAACTTTGTTAAGTAGGCTTCTGATGTTAATGGAGAATAGAGTTAATTTTTTTTGGGAGTATAAATATGTGGTGTAGTTGATTTAGTACGTTTGTTATTAGAATGGAGAGGACTGTGGGGTCCAGGGTTGGGATGTATGCTGCCTGATAGGAGAAGATTGGAGAGTGTAAGTGAAGAGTTGTGAGGTGTGGAAGGATAGAGGTAGTATTTTACTTTATTTTTGGAGGCGGAGTAGTGTGGGAGTTTGATTTTGGGAAGGTGGAGTTTTGTAGCAGGGGTAGGTGATGTAGTTGGAAATGAATGTAAGGATTGTGATGGAGTTGAGGGGAAGATGGATGTAGGAGAATGACAAAGAGGTGTTAGATGAGTGCAGTAGGAGAGATTGCGTAGGACAGTGAGAGTGGCAACAGACAGGAGGGCAAATAACATTCCACCAAGAACCATGGTAAGGAATGGGACAGAATGGAGAGGAAAGACGGATGAAGAGTAGGGTAGTCGAGAATACCAGAGGGTTGAGTTTGAGAGATTCCTTAACCTGACTTGTGAGTAAACTATGTAAGCTGGTTGTCAGGTTTATGTTCAAGTTGAAATAAGGTATGTTTGGGTTGAAAGAAGGTGAACAGAAGTAGAGTGTTAGGGAAGGTAGCAATGAGTACATAGAAGATCTTTTTTGTCCTTGGATGGTAGGAGTGGAGGTGTGGCTACAATCAGCAAAAAAGATCAAAAGGAAGTGGAGGAATGTTAAGGATAATAAGGTGGTGTGATACATCTCACATATGCTGACACACTTCTCATTTCATTGTAGTGCCCTCTCTTTCTTACGCCTTCATGATAACCACCCCAAGAACAAAAATCATCTAATACTGGGATGCTGCAAGCAGTAAAGGAAAACAAAGCAGTGGCTTCTTGTTGTGCTAAGCTGGGAATAAGCTTCCTCCTCTGACCAGACTTAAGTCACTCTTCTCATATATTGAAAATTAGTTAACTCACCTGTATCCTCAGTGCATGAAGGTGTGCTCTCTGCACTGATACCAAGCCTCTGGGTAAAAGTGTGCTTGATTAACAAACTGCACTGATCAAAGTTTAACTAAACTGTGATATTAACTAGATGGCATTCAGCAGCATGATTAAACAGTGTAAATTTCTAAAAAAAATGTAAAACTGCAAGCAAAGCAAATTATTGCTTTACTCACAGAAGGACATTTTTTTTCACATTTAAGCTGCTTTTCTGAAGCAGTCTTTATGAAGCTTGGTCAACAAGCGACACTGAGGCATTTCATACCCAAGTACTGGCTGTGTAAATGGTAAATGAGTTAAACAGCTGTACTTCCTTGCCAGCTAAATAGCATAGAGAAATGAAGCCCTGTCAACATTCTGGATGGTGAGAGTCTTAGTAGTAGCTCAGGTGTTTGAATAGCCACTGAGAAGAAATGGGACTGAGTAGCCAAGTCCACTGCAGGAGCTCCACTTGGGAGGTTATGTACTGCAGCTTCTGCAACTTTGAATTGGGGGACATGAGCCGGCACTCTAGATAGATGTGTCGTATAGTATGCACTCACTTTGGGAGAAACTTAGAGGGCATTTCTCTTCAAATTCTGACCAACAGGAGAAGTGTTAGGAGCATAAGGGAAAAAAATCCTAACTGCCATTGGATAAAAGCTGCAGTCATAGCTTTTGAATCCCTCTCCTGAAGAATGAATCAGCAAAAGGGGGATAAGGGCATGGTGGTTTGAGTTAGCAGGAGCAAGTACAAAATGAATGGTTTAAAAAATATCTGCTTTTCTTCAGATTGGGTCTGCAGTTGTAGAATTAATCTAGTCCTGTAATGTTTCTGCTTTCCAGCTGTTGCTCTTCATCCATTATGCTTAATGCATAGTACTCTTCCATTGTATTTATTCTTCTAGCTTTTAAAGCTCTCTCTCTCTATCTCTCTTTTTTCAAACACCTTTACCGAATTATCACTCGTGACACTGGCAAATTTAGATTCTTATAAAAGTAATCAAACTATAATTAACATAACAAACACTATACTTCACATATATTGCTATATATCATACAACCTAAGCAACATTACATAAATTATTCAATTCCTGCCTTTTTTTAAACGGGAAACATCTTTATTAAAGCATCACATACTACATAGGCAATCACATTTATATAAACGAAAACAGACCACACCAACACAATCTTAGTTGCAAGCATTTTACATTGCACAGCATACTGACACACTCCCTGTTGCAAACATTATACATCACTTATAATCCACCCAATCATTTTCACTCAAACATCACATGGCTCATTTAAGTCATGCCTTCTTTTAAACCTCATTCCTTCCCTGTATGTATTTTTCCCACAGTTCCCATTTTTCCTATGTAGTTTGCTCCTACCCTTTTCTAAGGATCTCAATTTCCTGTGTTTTATCTCTGTTACTATATTCACTACTTCCAGTATAGTTGGTTTAGATTTTGATTTCCATTTTCTAGTAATTGCTTTTTTGGCAACCACCAAAATTTGACACAACAAGACCTTATCCTGTCTAGGCAATTCCGATTCTGTATCATAGCTCAGAAAAATCATCACTATTTACATCTCTTTTCCTTCCCTACATTCCTTTCTCCATCACTTCTGTTCTTATTATTTGCCAATTTCTACTTTCCCTTCTGTTATAGTATCTTTCTGTTTCTCTTTACCCTCTCCTTTTCAGCTTTGCCCCCAGTGCTAGATGATACAAAGTAGGTATATCTGACTTGTAAGGTATCCATCCTGTACATGTCTATAGTATTTTACACAGCACATATTATGTGTCTTAGAACTATGTTGAGATTTTATATATTCATTTGAGTACTTGCATCAGTTACCTTTTGTATTGTATATAATTAGGCTTGTCTGCTTTATTCTCTTGTATGCTTAATTCACACTGCATTACTTGCCATGCTATTCAGTTGACAGTTGTTCTGTCTGTATCTCTTAATTGTTAACTGCACGATATTTTATGTATTCTTTGTGGAACTCTTATCCCACAGACTCCACTAAAACATGACTCGCTTAGCTGGACTTCCCCAGTTAACAAGCAAAATAAATAAAACCAAGAGTTCAGCAATAAAAGTTGGTGGACAGGTTAGACGACAAACAGAATAATCCCGTCATGCTTAACAATGCTGGGAGTCACTTCTACCCAAACCCAAGTAGTAACTTTAGAACAGTTCCTCTCAAAGTGTTGTTTTTCTCCAAATTTTCTGAAGAAAAGAGAATGGATTTTTTTGTACAAATAATGACAGCCTCTGAGTAAAGGTTGGGCCTTAGGCTCCCTACTGAAATGTTGGCAGTCAAAATATAGAGTGTCAACAAGCCATAAGAAAGAACAAAAACACAGGAGAAAAGTGAATCTTGAAAATCGCTATTCTCCTTTAAACATCTTTTTGCAGGGAGTCAAGTCCCACCCAAAAAACTTATACATACCAACTCCGAGATTACCATACCTCAGTGAAAAGGGAATATTCCAAGAAATGGTATCTTGGACTTAGTATATACATTCTTTTGGCCATTCAGTCCCTGTGTTTTGGGACTCCCTATAATAGATCCCAACATTTCAAATGAGACAGGTAGGGACCAAAAAAAAGGTCCTTCATGCTAAGTAAAGCCCAAAAAAACCCAAAACAAAACAAAAGGTCTTTACTGCGGATCATTAAACTGAATTTGATTGGCTCGTATACTGGCATACGGGCCAATCAAAAAAAAAAAAAAACAAATAAACCATAGGCTATTTCTTCAGGATTTTAACCAGCAGTGCAGGACTCAGGATGGGGCTGCTGATCCAGGGGACAGTCCCGCTCAAATAGGGATGTCTGGCAACTCTGCCTGGGGGACTTGTCCTATGTATAAAACACTGATTAAGCAATTATCCATAACTGGGTGTCAGAATATCAGGATTTCACATGATTAGTGTGGTTTGATCATGAGGGTGAAGCTCGAGTGATCAAGCAAAGCCAGCTGTGGGTAGATCCTGATATACCCACACCCAGGAATGGATTATTGCTATAATACAGTGACATTATTTAAGAAACAAATTATTTACCTTTCTTAAATAATGCCTTTGTATAATGGTGCTGGTGTTCCACCATATTTTCCTTGTTTACTGATGTACTGTGCATGCATATGGGCCTTATGTTCCCATGCTTGCACAGTACATCAGTACAGTGCAAGAGAAGTAATGGAAAAGAGAGCATCTCCACGGCTTTTTTTTTTTTTTTGTATTTTTTTTTCTTTAACTGCTGATTTTTTCAGAGGGACAGTGCAGAAGTACATGGAAAATTGCAGAATGTATCTGATTTGTCTTGTATTTTGATCTGCCCCTCACCATATAAGAATACAAAGTCTGACCGCTCAATAGTACTTCAGCAGCCGGACATTTTTTTATTAGTATGTGTTCAATTTAAAGAAGAAGAATACAGAGGCTTTAACATTTGTCTCCGAATAAAACGAACACATCATTCTTAAGATAAGTGGACAGTATACATCACACTTTGCTTTGTTATGCTTTGGTTATGTCAGGTTACCACCTCTTTGTGCAGCATCTGAAGAAGGTTTTTTCTAGAATCATCAGGGTGCACTACACTGAGAATGGAAAAAAGCATCCTTCAAAATTATTTATTTATTAAAAAAAAATCTTACAAAAAACAGGAACCCATCAAACTAAGTGTACAAAAACATTAAAATAGTATTTTTCCACCCCATTCACCCTACAACTTTTAGTATACTATCTATGAGATCACACAACAGTGGGAAAAATGATTAAATCCTTTAACTCACTTTTTTTCAGGAGACCGAGTGAATGCGTGATCTGCATAAACGTGCAATACACCATCCCTTTCTTGTTTAAGTGAATGGCATGTAACTATCGATTAACCTTCCCTTACTTAGCAAACTGCAGTGATGTATACCTATCAGTTTAGCAGACTGATTAAAAGAAAAAGTTACAGAAGCTGATAAAATGCGTATCAGTTCAATGTGTGCGTCCAAAATGCATAACAGTTTCATGTTCATGTCCCTTTCAGTTTTAGCCGTCATCTTTTATAACTGACAGTTCAATTTTGAAATAAATAAGACTATAATAAAAGCAATATACAGCTACATCGCGTAATGTCTTATACAGTGATACCTTCCTAAACAATATTACTAGGAAGCAATCATTCTTTAAAGAATGACTGCAGTAGGAGCAACATACAGTTAGAACAAATTCACTGCCCTAAACAGGACCATACAGAAAAGTCATTTCTTGGCAGAATGAAGCACAGCATAGCATTTGAGCCTTGTAGCAGCACTAATGTAGGATAACCCCCACTGCCATCATGAGACAAGGAAATTATAAGCTAATAACTATGTAAGTGTAGCTGTAACAGAATTTCAATTCAGATGCCATGTCATATTTTGTTAACATCTATTCCTTGCTTAAAAGCCATTCAGTTTTTAGACTGGATTCTGAGAATTTGTCAACAATACCTGATTGGGTTATTGTACTGAACACCTTGGTCAGGTGATGGTAGGCAGTATACACAATTTTCTCCTCATCTATAGCATTGGTGACCCTCTCAAATAATTCTACCAGTTTAAGTAGGCAAGACCTTCCCTTAACAAAGCAAAGCTTTGATGGGTCCAGTGTCTGTAGGTTGCCGATGTCTTTCTTAATCATTTCCATAGTAATTCATGACATGGCTTTGCATATTAGACTTGTCAGACTGACAAGTCTGTCCCCAGGGAGAGTTGTTGGTCCACCCATATGAAGACGGATGATCATTGCGGCCCTCCATACACCTGACATGTAACCTGTTTTGAGGCTAAATATGAAGAGTACTTCAAGTGGTCCTGCTAGGTCACGTTTTATGCTATTAAGGAGGCAACTGGGGATATTGTTGGGGCCCACTGAAGCAGCGCTTTTGGGCTTAGTGAGTGCCTCCAGGACCTGCTCCCTGTTGATAGTGTTGGGGGGGATATGTTAGAAGGAATTTCACAGGGGGTAGTGAGGGGGAGTTAGGGGTGAACTTAGAGATAATTTTATCACCCAGTAGATTTTCTATGTCACCTTTGTTTTAATTTCTCCAAATCTTTGGTGTATCTAATACTGTGACAGAAATGGACCCCATTCCTAAGTCAAAGTATAATTAAAGTTTCAATCTTTGATGTTTGCAAAAGTGCTCTTCACAGAATATGCAATGTACCCTTTGTCAGTCAATGTTGTGCCATTTACCACCAGTTCTGCACACTGCTGAGTATTAACTTTAAGATTACTGACATAGCTGAAAAAGGCCTTGTGATTGTCCTTAGCCTGAAAGGCTATCCTGACTTCATAACTCACCTTGCTTGACTTTATTAGACCTCTTAGTTTCTTGTTTAGTTGAATCGGAAAGTTCTTGTCTTTTTCAGAGTTGTTGTCTCTGATTTTGGCCATGACTTTTTTTTTCTTTTGTTATATAGCTTGTTAAGGTAAGGATTCCACCAGTGTGGTTTGTTTTTGGTGTTAGATCTGGGCACCTTCTGGTAGGTATGTCAACCTCAATGCAGCCATTTACATGTTTGTAAAGGGTTTCTGTATATAATTCTGCATAGATAGCTGTGTTCTAGGGATTTGAGGGAGCTATGAATTTTGACAAACCATTGCTTAATAGAATGTAGTTTGCTTTAGTATAATTCCTAACTGTGATGGGTTTAGTTGGGTTTTCTGGACTGAATTTTATTTTAAGGGAGACTGCTTTGTGGTCCAACTTCACCAGTGAGGATGTGATCCCATGTTGGTGATTACTAGATCCAATATGTTTGATCCTCTGGTTGAAGAGTGCACTATCTGTTGAGGGTGTTTGTGTTGATGAAGTCCTGAAAACACTGTGCATGTGAGTTAGATGCAGAGTACATTTGCCATTCTATAGGGAGGTAGTTAATGTCTCCCATCCTAGAGTATTTGGTTAGATAGTGAGTACCTCTAGTAGGTCTAGGTAAGAGTCGTGAGCTCCATGGGTCATAAATGGTGACCTGTATTTGGCCAGGACAAAGTACGGAACCTTGTTTATGGAGACCTGAACATGGATGAACTCCAGTGCATTGTACTGCTTAACCAACCTAGAGTTGTATTTGTCGCTAACATAGATCAGAACACCTACACCTTAGACCCTGTCTGTGCTGCTGTTGGTCTAAATGTGTGGAAGGCATGTAGGATGATATGGTCTACTACTATCTCACAATATTTACTTTCAGTTCTGCTTTCTGATTTATCCAATATTTGCAATGTTTCTTAATATCAGGTTTTGAAAATATTATATATAATGTCTTTAAATAGTGTCAAATGTTGTACATACTGAATTTTCAAGTCAAATTCTCTATTTCCTGTTCTATATAGTAATATTGTATCCATGTTGTCAGGACCTGCATTAGGGTTGGGCTATTATGGTTTAAGGTCTTGGTTTTACAAGGGTCAAATGAGTGGTGTCTAGAGTGAAGGCTAGATGTTAGATAGTGCTGTGACCTAGTATGACGCTGTCTAGCTGCCCTAAGTTTAGCTCCATGCAAAGCTTTCCTGTGTTTAAGTCCTAATTACTAGCGTTATAGGGTTGCTACATTACAGGGTACTACTAACCACCACTAAGCATGAATGGATCTGCAAAGACAAGCCTAATTTACAGCGGACAACAAAAGATGAAAACTAACTCCTGTACCCCCTGGCCAATAAATGGCTATACTTTAAACTCCCTGGAGTGCCTCCCAACTCAGAGAGACCATGTAAGAACCTTCTGCTGCAAGATGGATAATCCCAGAACTTCTTAATGTAAAAGCACAGCAAAATTAACTCCCAAGTGCAGATTAACATCCAACCAGGTCCCTAAAAAGCCCACTGGCTAATGAAACAATCTAACTTTAAGCCTCACTGTGTATTTTCCAGTTTGGAGTGAATAGGCTACTTTACTCCTAACACTAGAATAGCAGTCCTAATCTTCAATTTGCAATATGCGTATTCCCATAGTTGTTACTTAACATTTCTGTTAGTGTGTTGGTCTATGTAGTAGCTGAAAAAGTTTCTATACCAGCCCACTCTTCCCCAGTAAACAAACAATAAATAAATACAGACACACAGAATAATTTAGCAGCCAAGATTCTTTACCACAAATGAGAAAGACTTGGCACATATATGTGTATTATGTGGAACAGATGTGGGGCTGCCTAGTTAATTCAATATGTGGATGACACCACCTTCTCTATGAAGCTCTCTTATGTCTGCAGTGCTCAGGTCAGTGATCATTTCATCAACAGTCATGCTGACTGAAAGCTGGCCATCACCATTATAGCACCTAAATAGAGATGCTCTAAAAATGCAGAGGTAGAGATGGCCAACATACCTCTTAACGATATAGATTTTTGCAGAATGTCCAGATTGTTGCCTCATATTTTTGGTCTGTTCCTCATAAAAACTGTGTTTTTTGACTAATCACTGGGACGATCTAAGGATTAAAGTCACTAAATAATGTCATGTATTTGAGTTTCAGACTTCATATCCTTCATAAAATGTAAGCTAAAACAAATCCTGTTATTCTAGCAACTTTCTATAAGAGCAATATTTAAAATGTATCCCTAATTTTGGGCTGTTGTCCCCCCCATTATGTCAGGTTTTGTCCATATTTTATGAGCTGAGAGGTTGAGAGGTATGATAGCCATCAAATAAAAATGATGCCTCAGGATGCAGAAGCACAGGCTGATAGGAAGTGGAAACATACCTTCTGATCTGGATCAGCATTCCCCCACCCCACATCATTAAGTGTTTACTTCACTTTGATAAGCTGTTTCCGAATAAGTTTCCGAATATCCAAGGTATTATATTGTCAATGACCAATTGTCAGGATAATGAGGACTGTACAGCCAGGGAGATAATTGTCAGTTGGCAATCCACTGCACCATACCATCTGTACTTAATTTAGCTTTGACTCTGTCTATACAAGGTTATCTGATTCCGTCCATTGCCTAAGCCTTAAAACTCAGTGCATGTAATCAGCAATAACTACACCTCCAGTTTTGCATTTTCTTAAATTCTAATCAATTTCTCTGCCAACTGTCACATAGAGATCATCAGTTCTGATTAAGTTCTATGAGTTTTTTAGATGGTGATCTCAGTGATGGTATATGCACTAAACCAATCATCTCCTTTATTAATCTCCATTATGGAATGGAATGGTTTATAGAGTATGGTCTTTCACGATGGACAACACTAAAACTGCATTTGCAAATGCATTTCTTTTGTTGACTGCCCTGTATGCATCTTATAACATCACATCACTGCCTCCAGCAAACCTCATCAAGCCTACAACAGAATTTCAGTTTGCTGTTGGCCGTCCTTCTTGGGTATACTGGTATCACTCTTCTGCTGGTGGCAATAACTGAATTATCTAAATTAAACTTACGAAACCTCTGATAATTTCAAAATACTGGATCAGCCAAATATTTACACATGTTTACACTATTATAACTTTTGCTTAAATTCATATCAATATTCTAGGATATGAACACTATGCAAGTCTATTTAATTGTCATTCCTTATTCATCAGCCAATCCAGGAGGAAGCCTCACCAAGAAGAGTCTTCATTTAAGGTGCGAAAACAAGGAGGTGAAAAGAGCCTATACTTCCTAACTCAGACTGCTAATGGCTGGCTTGTACTCTACATTCTGCACCAATAAGTTTGAATTTGAAATGCTAATCCTCAACCAAGTTATACCAAGACTTCTGAGGATCCTTTAACTAGACATTTCATTTTAGTTATCTAATATATCTTGAAAAAAGCTTTAGTCTGGTGTATCTGACTCTCTTTGAATCCCCTGCCCAATTATAATGTTTTGACAATGAGCTATCTTCCCAGAGGAGGACTGGTATTTTGTAGGCATACATATATAGTACACACACACACACACACACACACACACACACACACACACACACACACACACACACACACACACACACACATACTTTTAAATAAGGTTAAATAATCTAAAATATTTTAGTTTTCATCTCTTGGGCTTTTGGTGCACTCCATTTAGCTATATCAACTTTAAAATTTAAGTTGCCTTATTTGCATTTTTCAAATTACATTTATGCTGTGTAAATACTGCTCACTGCATTTCAGTAGCATTTCAAGCATAACGGTAGCCATGTCATAACTCTGTCAACTTTTGAAATCAAAGCAGCTTAGACAGTTAAAGATTTTGAAACATAGACATCAGTAACAGACATAGACTTAAAAAAAGAGCTGTTTTTTTCCTGAGTCTACTGTGTAAGCATCTAGTTATAGCACTATTTGTTTATCATAATTATTTTAAAACTGAAAATTAACATACAATTGTGCATAAGTTTATGTAGTAATCCTTTTGAAAAGTGAACAATGCCTTGTCACTTTCGTGGTTATTTCCATGAAAAGTAACTGTATGACCTTTTATGTTAGTTATACAATCTGGTTCAGTTAAAAAGTTAAAGAGCATACTTTATAGATTTTTAGTTCTGTCAAAAGTACTTAGAATCCTACTTTAAAATTATACTGAACTTGGTGCATCTTTTTATCAGCATATTATTTCAAGTTAATATTTCTCATTTCTAGTATGTTTGTTTATGCATGAGAAACTTGAAAATCCCATCTCACGAGTGGTTTTGTTGTCATGTATGAGTTACAGGGACTGAGTCTGTAGAGTTAGTTATTGTCAGTTTGATTCTTTCAAAATGAATTCACCACCAGGAGAAACTATAAAGTCATGTTGGTGTTTGCAGATTTTTTCAGGATGCCATATGACCTCACTTACTATTTGTGAGGACAGCAAAAAGGAGCTCCACAAGACAACAGCAGTCAAATACCTATGAGAAGAGGCCTGGGAAGTAACAAATCACTGCAAGGGCACAACTATGAGATAGTTAACATAACAAAAGTAATTAAAGCCCTCTGGGTTAACATAAAGAAAACCAACTAAAATAATGTGGTTGCTGATCCATTGTATATTTGCTACTAGTTGCAGATAATCCATACACACTTGTAAATACAATCACACACCCATGCATGCATTTAGATAGATAGATAGATAGATAGATAGATAGATAGATAGACAGACAGACAGATAGGCACATATATATAGCTATAGATATATATGGGATCACTTAATTGATCCAAACAGCATAATACTAACAACCTAACTATCAAAAAAATATCGACTTCCAATAATATCTAAAGACAAAATATCAGCAGAGTTATATAAGGGAAGGGTATATGCTCTTTCCCTCTGTTGTGTGACCCATATGTAATTAGCAGGGTATATGAAGCACAGTGGGCTTATTCCCTGTAAAACAATTGGTTTTGCATGTGGTTAGATTTTTGTCAGTATTTTGTGTTTACTTATTTTTGATGCTAATATTTTTGTCAATGTTTAGATTTTCGATATTATTCTGCTTAGATAGTTTTTAAGTATATATATATATATATATATATATATATATATATGTGTGTGTGTGTGTGTGTGTGTGTGTGTGTGTGTGTGTGTGTGTGTGTGTATATGTAGAGAAAGAGAGACAGACAGAGAGAGAAACATTACACTTAGTGTGCTTGAGTGGTCTAAGCACCACAAAAATCAACCCAGTACTACAGAGTTACTCTACATCAGAAACTTGTAATTCACTAGGTGAACTTGCCTCCTTGCAAGACCAATGTTAAAAATATTAAAACTCATCCCCAGGATTTTGCTGGGATGAATTTCATCAAGTAGTTTTCATCACAATTTGACTTGATGTTTAACAACGTAACAAAGATAAATGTAATTGTATAAATATAAATATATATATATATATATATATATATATATATATATATATATATATGTATGGCTTTATGTTACATAATAGAAATAAACGTCACCAAAACTCTTTTTGTAGAGATGAAAAGAGTAAATATTCAATAAAGCGAACATTCAAATCAGCAAAAAAATACCACAGGGAAAGGTAGCACTTGGCCACCTTACAAACACCACATACACACACAAACACACAGACACACACACATACACACACACACACACACACACACACACACATGCGCCGCAATATGTCAAAGCCACCCAAACCAATACCCCCCAACTATATATACTGACTCTGAGATTGTACTTGCAGTGGGGAAAAGGGCAGTTTCCTAACACTAGCCAACTGCTTCCTTTCCCTGTGGAATTTTTTTGCTGATGCAAATGTTCACTTTATTGACCATTCACTCTTTCATTCTTTTCGTCTCTACAAAAAGAGTTTCGGCAAAGTGTGGGTTGATTATGTAAAGACCCATACATGTATATGTATATATGCATATATGTGTATATATATATATATATATATATATATATATATATATATATATATGTGTGTGTGTGTGTCTATTTTATTTTAATGAATGCATAAATTACTAAAACCCATATGGTCAGCAATTTGGTTTGTTAAACAGTTCTGACTGAGATCACAGTACAGTAGGGATCAATGAATTTGCCCTTTTCCACACTGCAATGTGATCTCAGAATGGAATAAATAATTTTCAGGGGGTGCAGGTGTTGTTTGGGTCTATTTTAGTTTATCAATGAATTGAATTCTCAACCATATGGTCTCGTCCATATGGGTTTCAACAATTTGGATGTTCAATAAATTAAAATAGATCTATAGACTCCTCAGTATGTTTTTCTTAAGGCTGTCTGATGGTGTAGAGATGTTAAGCCCTGACTACATTCCAGCTGACACAAGTTTGATTAACATCTGACTCAGGTGACTGATGGAGAGTCATGGAGGGATGGGCATTCAAGGGGGAGGATGGTTGTATGGATGCTCCCATCAGTTATCTCTGATGGAGGCTGTAGATACTGATGTATGGGGCCTAGTCTAAAGAGGGAAGAAAAAAGAATGGTGACATGGCTGAGCTATTGCAGAAAGTAGGCAAGATGTCACACATCCCCACTGCACATCCACCCCCTAGGGTGTACCATGTAACCAAGTGAATAGGGAAGAAGCAGGTAGTTCATTAAGTTACCACCACCCATGAACAGCTCCAGCTTAATTTGGCCAGAGGAGTTAAGGAAAGCTGATAAACACTATACGTTTCCTGACTGTCCAAGGGTGGGTGCTACTGTAATGTAAATAAATGTTGTTTTTCTAGTTATACTAGAAGTAAAGTGAACTTCTGCTTTGTCTGCCTTCATATTTATGCCAAGTAATTCAATATTTAAAGCTGATCTTTATAAGTAAATTTCATAAAAATTAGTAGAATTGTTCACATAAGTAAAAAAAAACTCTGTATTCCTAAACTTCTTCTTTCTGCTTTTAGGGGTCGCCACAGCGGATCACCTATCCTCTCATGATTGGCAGTAGAGTTTTATGGTGTCAAGTTGCCAGCCCGGCACAAAACCTTCCACAGAAGGCACACACATGCACACACTCACGCCTAGCGCCAATTTCAAGTGTCCAATACACCTACAGCATGTCTTTGGGATGAAACCAGAGGTACCCTGAGGAAACCCATGCGACCACAGGGAGGACATATAGACTCCGCACAGAAAGCACCCCAGCCGAGGATCGAACCGGAGAGCCTCTTGCTGTAAGGTGACAATGCTAACTGCTGCACTACCATGGCTGCCACAGAATAAAATTGCTGTCTATAAGATGACAATAAAATGCTAATGTACTGAGTGTCAAACACAGTCCATTTTTCTTATTCAACCAGTATAAGGTTTGCATAAAAGGGAGAGGGTGATAATGCTTTCATAAAAATAACATGTTTGCTGTTTAATACCAGGTTTATGTAGTCTCAAATCATGTTTATATAACTGTTATGGAAAGTGGTAATATTTATTTCTTTATTTTACATTTGTTGACTGGGTTAGTCCAGCTGGGTTGGAGCCCTTTTTCAGTGGAGACCCAGGGAGACAAGCTCCACCAAAAACTAAGACACTTAATTATGTAACTAAAGTAGCATAATACACGGGTATATAAACAATACTTTCCAAAAATAAAAAATTAAGCTTAGTTTAAAATGAGTGACAGACATATAGATTCAAATATCAGCCTAGCACATCTGGTATAGTTGTTGTTGTCTTTCGGCTTTTCCTGGTTAGGGGTCGCGACAGCGGAACTCCGGTCCGCTAATGATTGGTAGTAGATTTTCAGAAACGCCAAGGTGCCAGCTCAATGTTCAACCTTCAACGAAGGCATGGCCTTTTACGCATGTCTTTCGAATGCCCACCCAACTGCAGGGAGGACATGCAGACTCCACACAGAAGGCACTCCCCGCACTCCAGCCGAGAATCGAACAGGAGAACCTCTTGCTGTGAGGCAACAGTGCTACCGCTGTACCACCGCGGATGTCTTATAGTACAGAGTAAAAAGGACACAAATAGAATATTTACACTGGTCATCTTCTGTTCAGCAGAGTAATGGTAAGCACAATAATTTCTATTATAGTCTATAGTAAATAGGCAGGAGCAAGGTGGGGAAGCTATAAGAAGAAGGAGTAGTATAGGGAAGTATAGTGGTAAAGAAAGGAAGTTGGGTGACACAGAAGTGAAGAAGGTGGGAAGGCAAGTAGGGAGGGAGGGTTAAGGTCAACCAGGGGGATAATTACACTGACATAATCTTGTATTGTTTAGGTGTTTTTTTACAGTGTTTTTGAACTGGTGTTTAGGCTTAATATTTCAAATGTGTAATGGAAGTTTATTCCAGCTGTCAGCTGGGGAATAGCTTTAGAGGTTCTTGCCAATGTTAATCTTTGGCTTGTATACAGAACAGAGATGTTGTTCTGAGCTCCAAAGAGTTATAGGAGGGGAGCAGGGGGAAATGATAGAGTTAATGCTGGGACAGGAAGAGCGTTGGTGTAGAATAGAGTGAATTATCTGAAGCTGAAAGAGGAGAAGGTTGTTGGGAAGCTCTAGCTAGTTTAGTTTCCTGAGTGCTAAGCAGTGGTGAGAACAGTGTGGGTGTTCGGCAGCAAATCTGGCCACCTTGTTATAAGTGGATTCCAGTTTAAAAAGATGTGTAGTTTGTATGTTTGTGAGGATTTGAGAGACGTAAAGAAGGGCTGGTAGTAGGAAGGCATGGGATAGGGCTGTCTTGGCTTTACTGGATAAAAAGTTTTTGTTCCTGTAGATGAGTTGGTGTTTTATTTTTTTAATGTTATTGACTACATGTAGGTCAAATTTCAGCTGGTTATCGATAATGACCCCCAAGTAGTTTGGTGTGAGTTTCAATTGTGATGGGTGTGTTATTGTGGGAAGTGATAGAGAAAGAGGTTTTAAGATGATTCATAGTTTTTGGGACGAAGAGCACGAGTTTAATCTTCTTTGGGTTTAGGATTAGCTGGTTCTTGTTGAGCCAGTTTTCGATAGACAAAAAGGAATTCTGAGTTGTTGTAAGTAAATCTGGGAGGGTATTGGCTATGGTGATGACTGTAGAGTCATCAGCATATTGTACCAGTGATGACTGTGACGTGGATATAGATAACTGCCAAGCCAAGACAGACGTTCTTCTAAAGACCCTCAAGATCACATTAAATACAGGCAATCCAGGAACGAAACCAAAAAATCAATTTTACAAGACAAAAAACAATACTACTATAATTTACAGACAGTAAATCAAAATAACCCTCAGAAGTTTTGGGCAGGTTTAAATAATCTACTACATCCTGGACAAACTTCAACCCCAATCCCTGCTACTACTATTGATAAAACCCCTGAAGATGTTTCTGATAGTTTTAACCAATTCTTTACGGAGACAATTCAAGCCCTAGCTAGCCAACTACCTCCTAGCTCCCCTGGTCCTGAAAGTAGCACCCCTAGAAACCTACTTGCGTTCAGCTTCCAACCAGTCGCCACTTCACTTATCCGTACCTTGATCAAAAAATTAAAACCCACTACACTTTCTGCTGATTAACTCCCTGCCGAGTACCTACAAAAATCAGCTGATGCTATTGCTTACCCCGTCTCAATACTAATCAATCGAACCACAGTAGAAGCTAAAATTCCCACCATCTGGAAAATATCCTATGTAATCCCACTTCCACAAAGGAGGCAGCTCTACTGAATTCTCCAATTATAGGCCAATACCTATACTCTCTCCACTTGCAAAGATTATGGGAAAATGTATTCATAGACGACTCATGCACCACCTAATCCAAAATCGCCTTATGGCAGACACTCAGCATGGCTTCCGTCCTCATTACAGCACTACTTCAGCCCTCCTAGCCTTTACTAACACCATAAACCATAATCGCAACAATAATTATATATCCTCAGCCCTCTTTCTGGATCTTTCCAAGGCATTCGATATGGTTGATCACCAACTTTTAACCCACACCCTGCAAACATTCTGTCTAGATACTGGAGCCCTTCAATGGTTTCAATCCTACCTGAATGGTCGACAGCAGGCTGTCCTCTGGCAGAACAAACTCTCTAACCTTCTACCTAACACCCTTGGAGTACCACAAGGCTCTATACTAGGGCCCTTGCTGTTCTCCATCTTCATTAACGACCTTTATACTGTCATCCCAAAAGTCAGCTGTATCCAATATGCTGATGACTCTACTCTGATTTGCTCAGCCACATCTCCAGTAGAGTTATGGTCAGCTACCCAGACCACCTTTAATACAATACAAAACTGGCTTTCTGAACATCGTCTGATCCTAAATCCCCAAAAAACTAAAATGCTGTTATTTTCACCAACACGTAGGTCTACCGCTTTCACCTTTACCATAAAATCAAATGATGGCACAATAATTTCCCCTGACCCATCTACAAAACCATTAGGTGTCATCATAGACAATAATCTAAAATTTGACCTACATGTTAACCAAACTATCAAAACCATCAATAAAAAACTAGGGTCACTTTACAGAATAAAAGCCTTCCTAACCCCTCCAGCTAAAATTGCCATAGCTCGCTCTCACCTTCTTTCAACCCTTCTGTATGCATCCCCTCTACTCTCGAATTTAAACAAGACTGTCCTTAACAAACTCTCAATTTGCTACAACCACACTGCCAGGTTTGCCACTGGGCTGCCTTTTAGGACACATCATTGCATCAATCTAAATCAGCTTGGTTGGCTTGAACTACCCAGCCTAATCCAGTATAACCAACTGATTATGGCCTATAGAATCCTCTATAATCCGGACAATACTCCTGCACTTAAAAATATTATCACCCCCTATAACAATCCTAGACCACTTCGATCCTCTAACAAACTACTAATTCAGACTAGCAAAATTAATAACACAGCCGGTGATTCTCTCTTTGCAAACTCTGCAAGTAGATCCTGGAACTCTCTTCCAGCTGATATTACCTTACTTTCCACCTTAGGTAAATTTAAAACTAGACTCAAACAACATTTGTCACTTAACTGACTATGTCAATGTATCAAGCCTGGCTAACTCTCTCTAGAATGTGTAAAAATCTGTTAACCAGTTTACTGTGTAATTTAATTTAATCCTGACTTGTGCTCAGGATTAACGGTAACCTGTGGAACTTGTTTAACTTGCTTACTTATGAAATCTCTGTAAATAGTCTATCTGTAATATGTAATGCTGGTATTATGTAATGCTGTATCTGCTTACCCTTGGAACTTTTCTCCCCAGGCCTCCGCTAAAAATGGACATGCATCCAGTCGGACTATCCCGGTCAACAAATGTAAAATAAATAAATAAAATAAATAACTGATTGGTGAATATATAAAAAATTAGTGGGCCCAGTACTGAACCTTGGGAGACCCCCATCTTTATAGGATGTTCTGGGGACATAGCAGAAAGTCATTTAACTGACTGGAAATGCTTACGGAGGTAACTAGAGAACCAAGAGATAGTAGAGGTGGATAGGTTGAGTTCCGAGAGTTTGCTTAAGAGGACGGGGTGAGAGACGGTGTTGTAAGCTTTTGAGAGGTCAAGAAAGAGGCAAGAGACTAGTCTGTTCTGGTCTCTGGCTTTTGAGATGGTGTTGATGAAGGAAACGAGGGCTGTAGAGGGTGAGGGTGATTAGATTCTCTTGTATGAGGTATTGTAGGACTTGTTTGTGTACACATTTTTCCAAGATCTTAGAGAGGGGTGACAGGATTGCTATGTGCCTAAAGTTGGACAGTTCTGTAGAGCTGCCTCCTTTACGGATAGGTAAGGTTTAGAATTTCTTCCAAATTGTAGGGACATTAACCTCTGTAATGGATCAGTTGATGAGAACAGAGATGGGTAGGGCAATGGAGTTGGCTGCCTTCTGGAGAAATAGTGGAGGGAGACCATCTGTTGAGAGGGGGGCAAGGTTTAAGTTTAAGAAGCAGGGATTTTAATGTAGTTGGTGGATACAGTTTTAAGGGAGAAGGGTGAGGAGGTGTTAGAGGGTTTGAGGGGGTTTGTGGGTGGGGTACTGTCAGTGTTGGAACTAGGATGGTTGGTTAGTTTGCTAATGCTGTCTATAAAATAGGAGTTCAAGTTAGTAGCAGTCTGAAGAGGAGTGTTTGAAGGGCTAGGTTGGGGAGAGGAGGCGTTGCCTGGATGGAGGATTTGGTTAATTGTGTGCCAGAAAAGGTGTGATGTAGGAGGGTTTGTATAGCAGTTTCTCTTATCATTGGTGATGGCTTTTTTAGTAAGGTTTCATAGGTGCCTGTAATGTTGGAAGTAGGAAGGGAAGTTTAGTGTTTTAGTCCAGAGCTTCCAGGTTTTCTCTCTCTGTGCCATTAGAGAGCGGGTGGAGTTTGTTAGCCAAGGAGATATGGCTACTCTTATTCTTACATTTCGTATGGGGGCTAGAGAGTTGAGCATGTTAAAAAATATGTTGTTAAATTCTGGTACAGCTTCATTAAGGGGTAAGTGGCTGACGAATGACCAGTTGATAGCTCAGAGCTGGCTGTATAGTAAGCTAGTGTCAAAGTTTGTCAATTTGTGACATGCTTTGATCTTATGGGGTTTACACATGTGAGAACTGAAATGGAGGATTTTAATTGGGCAGTGATCACTAAGGGTATTGGGTAGGATTTCAGGGAAGTGATATTTGTGGGGGTGTGATACTAGAATCCAGTCAAGGACAAATGAACGATAAGAAGATTTAGAAGTATAATAGGTGCGGATATCAGTTGGGTGAAGCCATGTAAGTTAATGGGGGAGGAGTGGGAATCAAAGGAGGGAGTTAACCAGTTAATGTTGACATCAGCCATGAGTATGGTTTCATTGGCGAGGTCATTGCAGTGTGAAGAAAGAATACTTTCCAGTACTGCGATGTTTCCGCCAGGTGGAATGTAGATGGCAGCTACATTAAATGAAGTGTGAGTGTTTAATTTACAGTTTGCAATAAGAAGTTCCTCAGCTGAAGCTGGAGGGGAGGGGATAGTTAGAGGGGTTAAAGTAAGATGGCTAGCAAACATAATGGCAACTCCACCTCCTTTTGTTTTGATTCTATCTAGTTTCAAGATGTTATTACCAGAGGGGAGGAATATCTTTATCAGGAATATGGGGTTTTAGCCATGTCTCACAGACAGCAATGATGTCTGGAGAATGTTGAGATATCCAGAAATTGAATTCACTTGTTTTGTTCATTATGCTTCTCATATTAATGGAATATGGTGAGATGTGTTTTGGTGGGATATTAGGGTAGGGAGGGGTGTATTGTGTGGAGATGGCATCACATGGGGACAGGAGGCCTGGCCCGGGGTTGGGATGAATACCACCTGTGAGAAGAAGGGAGAGGAGATCAGGGATAGGATGTGGAGTGGTGGTGTCAAGTAGATAGTGTTTTGGTTTTCTTTTAGGGAGATTAGGTTTCCAAGTAACTGACTTTATTTTTGGAGGAATGGTTGTTGACAGAGTAGATGGTGGTATTGTCATGAAGGAATAAGGGAGATGGGGAAAGACTGGGGGATAGATAGAGGTAGGTCACCGGAGGATAGGTTCGATGGGGGAGCTGTATGAGGAGAGTTTGCATAAGACAGTCAGTGTAGAAGTAGTTAGCAGTGCTAGGAAGTGGGAGAAGAAAGACATGTTTAGTTGTAGATGGACAAGAGATTGTTGCAGGAGTGGTGAGGATAAAGGTTGAAGTATGGTTAAGGAGTATGATCGGAAGGAGTTAGAGTGTGCTAGCACATAGTGGAGAGGCTTTAAGATTAATGAAATAGGAGGTGGAAAGGAGGGGAGGAGGGTGGAGTGTGGAGGGGGACTGTGATTGGAGTTTAGGGGTTGGAGAGTGGGGTTTGTGGTGGAGTGGTGTACCGAGGGAGAGAATAAAGGAAATGATTTCAGAGGTGTGTGGGAATCTAGGTGGGGTAGGGGAGCGGAGTGAGCCTGAGCATAGTGAGGATGAGTGGAGTGGGCTGGCCCAGCTGGACGAGGTAAGTGGATGGCCCAGAAACAATCAGTATAGATATACCTCAAGTAGTATCTTAATATGCCTACAGCTTCATAAAGCTTCATCATGAGGAATAAATGTGTAAAAATCTTTAATGCTGGAGGTTACCAAAATCAAATTATCTTCAAAACACACATTTCTTATCTAAGTAGTGTCATTAATCCTTAACAAACCCTCTTCTTTGAATACTAAATCCTTTACAATATCTGGAAAGAAAGCCACTGGTCTTGACTTAGAACACCAGGCTGAAATTATGGGCATAAAAGGTGAACATTTTTCATTCTTATGTATTTTCAATAACCTGAAAGATTCCATTGAATCAATATTAAAATCACTATAAAAAAAAAATCGGCACATCATCAGCATAATTTTTATTTCTTATAGATTTTAAACAATCGTATTTCAACATAAAAAATGGTGTCTGACAACAAAATGGTCATTCATTACAATATTTTTGGTTTCATGCGAATGGATGTATTACTTTGAAAACACATCAACACATTATTTTCTTGTTATGCTAAACTGTAATATGTGTGACAGGGTTTGCTAGAAAGCACACTTCTTATCTCATTGGTAAATGTATTCCCAAAAGTGAGCAATGCTTGTGTTAGGGGGAGGATTAATTTTGCTACCAGGAGGAACTTCATTACCCATATCTAACACTCAAAACACATTTGTACACTTACCAACAATTATATCTTACTCATACATATGCATATTTTAATATAACTCTTGACACATTCTACTAATGAAACAGGAATCAATATAAAAATATGACAATGCCCACTTAAGTGATACACCCTTCTCAACATATTCTAAAACAGGGCCAACCAGTGGTGTTTCATATATGTGTATGTATGTGTATATACATACATACATACATATATATATATATATATATATATATATATATATATATATATATATATGTCAGTTGATGGAGTTTTCAAAAACTCAAAATTCATATCGGAGAGATGATATGACTAAATTTCTGAAAACTTGAACATTAAAAAGAAAAAGAAAACACAAAAATTTACAATTGCAAACCCCCTTGCACCCCCTGCTAATTAAATATACCAACTCCAAGATTCACTACATTGAGGAAAACAGTAAATTAACCTGATCCTCACCATACTGCGATCTCCATTCAGAAGCTTCGGGTTTTCAGAAATTCAATAGTATCTTCTCGCTGATATGAATTTCGAGTTTCTGAAAACTTGATCAACTGATAGGGAGATATATATATATATATATATATTTTTATATATATATATATATATATATATATATATATATATATATATACTTGTGTACTATATACTTAGAATATATAGTTGGGGGGGTGAAGCCCCCACCTACTTTGGTTTTATACTGTGCAGTTTGTTTTTTTCTTGTTCACTAAAACCAGCGTAGGTGGGGGGCTAAGACACCACAGCCCCCCTAACTATATATTCTAACTCCAGAATCACACTACAGTGGGGAAAAGGACAAAAACGTTTTACTTGCCTTTTTCTAATTGTCGGGCAAATGAACTGTCAGGCAATTGGGCTGCCTGAAATATCTGTCGGGCAAATGAACTTTAGGTGAAATGAAGGTGATCCAGATATATATATATATATATATATATATATATATATACACGTAATCGAACACTTCAAAGAGTGAACAAAAAAGTGATAATTTCAGAGCAAATCTAAAGTTATCAAATAGTATATCAAATGAAAAATATATATATAATTTTTGCAGGGGGGCAAGTCTCTTTGGACTCCTGACACCCCCTGCTAATTATATATACCAACTCCAAGATCACACACTGCAGTGGTAAGGACAAATATCCAGACCCGCTGCAACATGATCTCGTACAGAAAGGGATCTGTCAAAGAAAGCAGCAGCAGGCTGAAAAACAAGGAAAACAGCATTCACTTTTCTAAAAATTTGCACTTTCTGTGATGGAAAGCATTCACTTTATGCACTTAACTGTACCCAGATATAAATAGCTGTGGATATATATAGATATATATATATATATATATATATATATATATTTGTCTGAACATCCTTATGCTAAAAGTCTTATCTCACATCTAAAGAAATACAAACCACCAGTCAGTAACAGATCCAGAAGGAAAGTACACCTGCATTTTGCTTAACCAGTGACGAGGAGCTACAGGGCAGTTTTATTGCCTGACTTAAATTATTTATGGCTGTATTACATTATTTAATTTCTAGACCAATCAGTATGCATATTAGATAAGTTGTTCCTCTGAAGTTCTGTAATGCGTCTTCTGCAAGGGCATCCCTCTTTAGCCATTGGAAGGCTTTGGTCAGTCTCTGTGATTACAGTGCTCTGACCATAGAACCTCTTCACAAGGGATAGTAGTAGGCTATATGGATTTATGGAAACACTACTGAATATTACTGCTGGACCCACTTTTACCATTAATGTAGCTGCACTGCATTTTAGTGAGTTCACAAGTAGACACAGACATGCAAATTATAGTGTTTATCTGCCCATTGCTGGAATAAGCAATCACATGGAGTATGACAAATCTTGACCAAACAGTTCTTTAAAACTTCATTAAAGCATATCTGGACAGTAAGTGGTGCCGTGGTTGTCATGTGATACAACTGGGCAGGCTGACATTGATGACCTAAGTTATATTCCTTTATTGTGCACTTCAGTAGCATCTGATGTACCCCATAAATTGGGTGATGTAATTTTCCTTCTCTGTCCCTTCTTCGAATTTCTATATTCATTGACACTTGCTCATCTACATTCCTTTTGAATCTGACCCCTAAACTTCACTCACTTTCATTTATCTTTCTCAAACATCTTTTACAACTCTCCCCCATACATTCCCTTCATCTTCACACACTATCCCCCCTCTCCTCGTCCTTTAATTGTATTTTATGCTCAAACATTACTGGATTTCACACTGTGTTGTCACTGTCAGAGAATATGTTAATTAATTCACGCCCTTAAAGTTATGTAAGTTACTGATGTGAACATAAGTTGTGATGTCATAGTGCTGCTTCTTATCTGCTTTTGTTCTTTTTCTTATTTTGTTCTATTATGATGGACTGTAATGTGCTTGTACAATTTTATTGTCTTTTGCAAGGCAGGGTATAGTTGCTCTGTGTCATATGTCCCTACTTCATACTCATTGTATCATTATGCTATATATTTTGATGTCTTTCTCTTTGGATATGGTTAAATCAGAGGAAGTCAGAGAAACTAGATCTCGTTAAGAACGCAACCATATGAAAACAAAAAGAGTAGCTACAGGTAAAATCAATGGATGATGTGCACACCTCATGGAAAATGCCAGGAAAATTGGAAAAAAAGGAAAGAAAAAGGGTAAATGGCTGTAACATCCTGGAAAAGGAAATAATAATTACAATAAAACATTTAAGGGATATTTAAATTCAGATGTCTAAGCCTGGAAACCAAGAGTTAGAAGGAATTTGTGATATAAGCTCTACTCATCTTTAGCTGACTTGCATCTGGCTGGTATTAATATGTTTATTAAAGGGTGTGGGTAACAAAGTCACCCACATTGAGGGCATGAGAGGACACAGCCCCTCACAAATCTGATTTCAGATCATTGTTATTTTTTAAGATCCAGTCATTCTGAAAGTCAGCCATATGAGGGTCAAATAAACGTGAGTCAGCCAACTGTCATGGTCTGCTAAGAAGATATTACCCATATGCAAAGCAAAAAAAAAAAAAAAAAAAAAAAAAAATATATATATATATGGTTCTACCTGACATAGCCGAAACCACACAACACCGACAACCACATCACCGACACCACATATTCGACAGTCCATAAACACGAAACCACACATAACCGACAACGAAATAACCGACGGTACACAAACACGAAACCCCATACACTGCACACACCACAATAACAATTATTAAAAACAAAACACATCCCCATTCCACAAACCACACACACAACACAAGCACACCAAAATCCTTACAAGCCCACACTAAACCTTACCCTAACCCTAAGGTCCGTCACTATCGCACACTTACCTACCCGCCCTAACCCTAACTCACTTAACCCTACCGCTCCCTAACCCTAACTCACTTAACCCACCCCTATCGCCCCTAACCCTAACTCACTTAACCCACCCCTATCGCCCTAACCCTAACTCACTTAACCCACCCCTATCCCCACAGACCGTCAATCTCCACACTTACCTGCTCGCGTCCGTCACTACCGCATACTCACACAGCCTTTCCCCATGTCGGCATCCTCGGCGTTGGTGTTGTCATCCGTCGTGTCGGTCTTCTGCATTGTCGATGTTCTGCAACCCGCGATTCGCGTCGGTCTTCTTCGTTTTCGATCTTCTGGAGCTCCGAATTCCGCTGTCGGTCTTCTGCGCTGTCGACGAAGTCAGGTAGAACCATATATATATATATATATATATAGATCCCCCAAATATATAGATTCCCCCAAATAAACATCAAGTCTGCCATCAGCCATACACCACATGCATGTGTATTTGGTATTTGCAGACTATTATATTTGATGTTTATTTTTCTTTTCCATAACCATTTTTGCTGACCCACCTCCACCATCAGTTTTCCCCATGATAGATGTAGACATAATGCTGCTGATTTCCTAAGATGTAATATCTTTCCATTTCTTAATAATGCATCAGGACATCAGTTGCTATAGAACAGCATTCTTGGAGCTCCAACCCAAACTATGTTGCATCATGGATCAGAATGTCTGTATAAGCCTAGAGCCTGTGGTGCTCAAGATTAGACACATGGAATTCAAGACTTGACGAGCAGAAATAATGCATTGTTGCTGTAGTTGTAATGGTCAGGTGACTGAGATGAGTCTGGAAAGCCAAGTCTCATTAAATGATAACTTCAAAAGTGGAGGTAGAAACATTTGCGATGCATTCATGATGGAGTAGGAAGCAAAGGCTGCTTGCTGTCTAGGTTATGATGGCTTTGGAGTAGAAAATAAAGCAACTATGTAGATAATGAAGGGGATACAGTTTGGCTGTTCACTGAGGTCACTAAGAGATTAACTACAATAACTACACTAACAGAACCACTGGATTTTGTATCTGTCAGATAACAATGACTGTTTCTTGGCTTCAAATATTTTTGGGGAGTTTTTTTTCCAAATATCATTAAAAAGGAATACTAAATTGTATAAGGTTTATTCTCAGGCAAGAAAGATTTAAATTCCAGAATAATCTAACTTCCAGTTATAAAAGGTGATATCCTCCTGAAACATAACCATGCCTTTAAGATGCGTTTTTTATGCCCCAGTGACATTTAATCTTGTGTAGTCTAAGCTTTGTGCTGTTTGTAGTCTTCTCTTGACCAATTGATCTAAGTGGCATGATCAAGAGAAAGCAATGTAAAAATTGTTCATTTAAAGAAATGGAAACCTTGTCATGGAACATGGATACAGACACAAACCCTTAGATCCATGCCTTGGTCTAATGCAAGTGGCTGGTGGCCAGGGTGACTTGTATAGCTCAGTCAGGTTCAGTCCAGTAAAGCATATTGGATTTGCCATGTGGGATTTCTACTCACACAGTGAATGATTGGGGGTGGAGCATATGCAATACCACAGAGTAAGCAGGGGGAGGGCAAATATGACTGACTAGACCCTGGCAAGTGGAACAGAATCTTTGACACAGTATCATCAGACTGTTTTGGAAAGAGGCAGCACTTTGTTCGAGAAGTTGAAAACTACCAGCTTGATATAACAGACTCACTTCCATTCATACTAAAGCTCCTACAGCTAAAGGTTTCAATGAAGGTTGTCCCCCTGTCCTATAGTTGAGCTGCCTATTTGGATAGGCACCAAGCATTTCAGGAAATATCTACAAGTGTAGCTTGGTGATGTGCCAGTAGGTGACAGAATCACCTAAATCTGACTGCAGCCTGCAGGAAATAAATCTTTGCTGTTTGCATACTTAACAGCTATTCAGAGGATTTTGACTCATTGGAAGATGCTACTACTTGATAGGTTATTACCTATTGGCATTGTACCTCTTGTAGAAGACTTTGATATTTATATAGGAAATGATGGAAACACATGCATGGGCATGACTGGGAGAAATATCTTGCCCAAGCTGAAACTGAGAACTAAATTGTTATCGGCTTCTGTGCTAATGATGAACTGTCTATAACAAATATAATATTCAGACATAAAGCTACTTACAAGTATAGCTGGTGCTAAAAAAAAGTAGTTGCCAAAGGCTGATAATTAACTTTGTAGATGTGGCTTCAGATATGAGGCCACATGTTCTACACACTCTGGTCAAGACATAAATACTAAGCTGTCTGCTGATAGCCACTTGCTGGTGAGCTAGGTCAGATGTCTGGAGAAGGTACTGGACAATCCCAGGAATCCCATGTCTGGAGTAAGAGAATCTTGGGAATGCCTAATAGATACTTTTTGTATGGGATGAATTCATCCCCCACCTCAAGTATAGCTTCTCTTATGTACCACAAAGGTTAAAGATGCAAAATCTAAATGTGCCTTCAGTTGGCAGCAAGAAGCTTATCTTGCAAGTTTTGTCATGGTGGTAACCCTATGACTGGACAGTGCACATCCATAGTGAAGGAATCCATTAAATTAAAGAAAGGGGACTTTCAGTGCAATACTAGCTGTTTGGGGTCTTCAAATCTAACCATTAAGTGCCAAATGGGGAGGAAAGCAGCTGTAGAAGCAATCCAAACAAAGGAAAGCAAAGCTAGCTAATGACTAGCTGGTTTTGTTCTTGTACTAAAGAATGACCATAATGATAGTCCCTTCATAATACATACAGCTCACTAATTTTTCCTCTAACATAGCTTTATCTCCTTTCTTCTCACTAACTCCTCTTTCTACATCCACTCCTTATACCATTGTGTCACTTTGTTTACTCTCATCCTCCACATCAACATCTTGCTCTACCTCTTAAGCATCAATTTCTGAGTCAAGCAATCAATGAAGACCTTTCCATTGATATTGTGCCTTACTTTTTATTTTGTTTTTAAATGTATTTCACAGACTCAAATAATATAATATTAATGTATATGCTGACACAAACAGTCATGCTGGGTCTAGTTCTGCATTATTTATTAAGTTTTAGTTGATATGTTAGTATGTTTGTGATCACTGTATACAGAAATTGTAATCCTGCGCTTGTAGTTTATTTGTGGAACTTTTCTTCAGGAGACTACACTGTAAAGGGGGGATTTTGATTACCTGGACTGTTCCACCTAACAAGCACAAACAAACAAATAAATAAGGTTTATGGATGAGGCAGTGGTACATGGATGGAGCAGTGGTGCAGTGGTAGTGTTGTCGCCTGACAGCAATAGGTTCTCCAGTTTGATTCTCAGCTTTAGTGCCTTCTGTGCAGAGACTGCATATCCTTTCTGCATTTGTGTGAGTTTCCTCCAGGTGCTTCAGCTTCCTCTCACGTTATGAAGACATGCATCTGGAATGTTTCTCCCTGGGCCTCTGCTGAAAATTGGCTTTGTTCCAAGTAGGACTTTACCTGTAATAAATATTAAATAAATATATCAAAAGGCATTATGAAGGAATGAGTTTGAAGTGGCCATGGAAGATGATTTGTAGATACCTCAAAGAAGACCAAACAAATCATATAATTATGTGAAGAGCAAATATTAACCATTTTGCCCCCAGCAAAAGATAGAACAATGCTTTTACTGACATGAGGATATTGCTGGGAAGTAGAATGTCTGAAGAACTTCTGAACCCGGTGCACTTGCCATCCTTTGAAGAGACAGTTGCAGAAGCAGTTGGTGGGAATGGCTCCTTTTCTGTGCATGAGGTCACTATGGTTATTAAACAGTCACTGGAAAGGCGGTGGCACAAGATGAGATGTGGAAAGAAATACTGAAGGTACTTAATAATTTTGTGGCATTAATGGCCAGTGTGCTTTTATAATATTATCATGTCATTGCACCTACCAAATGCATTCAACCTAATTTTAAACACTCATTAATATTGTCCCTTCAAAGTGTTTACTCCTGACACAGTTACTACCAGCCTAATGCCAACTCTTGTCCTGTGGCCAAAATTCTGGAAAAGCTAATCTACAGGCAAATACTACACTATATTCAAAAGTATGACATACTTACAGGCAAAGAGCATGGATTACATCTCGAATACAGTACACTAACAACACTATATATTTAACTACCTAAATGTATAGCAGTATGGAAATGAACTGCTCACTGGTGCCATTTTTTACCAGGATTTTAAATGGGCCTTTGAAACTGTGGGCCATCAGCTACAATTTGATTAGCTGTGCAAAACTGGCTTTGCTTCTAAAAAAGTAGTTCAAAGTTTCCAAATCCACTTCAACAAGACTTTTTCTAGGATATGTTAATAAAACTATCTCAGATATAGGGTATATAACAAAAGGTGTTCCACAGGACACAGTGCTGGATCCCATACCATTCTCTTTATTTATCAGGAGTCTACTACAATTTATCAAATGCAATCATCCATATACATTAATGAACAGTTACAAGATAATTTTGCTCAGATATGGGATTGCAAGCTTGTAATAATCAAACTACTAACACCCAAAAGTCTTTTTCCATGATTATTAGAAACTCAGAAAAGACTTGCCCAAGCTCACTTGATAAACACTAAGGATTCAGAAGGAATTTCCATGCCCTCAACGGAACTACAAAAGTATATGGGGATTGTGTTAGATGGCAAACAAATTATCCTTTGAGACAGAAAAGTAGGACAACAGGTCGGCAAAGTTCTAAATCCTTTAGAAGTGTCCTACAGAATCCCTCACCTGCTTACTATTGATGCTGAAGCATATGTAGCAAAATGTCCTTATTCTACACCTTGTGAAAGGTCAACTATTAGTCTGTCTACATTTCCAACAAAAAGGATAAGCACAAATAATCAAGATGCATTCATGTGTTGTGTAACAGGGAACATCACTATGATAGAATACAGAAAAAACAAATGGCTATCATTTGAGCCAGGAGAACATTTTCTTTTCGAAATACCTTTGCAGTAACAAATCAAGCTACTGCATACTTTTAAAAAACTCTTTACTCATCAGCAGCAAGCTAAGAAGTCAAGTGACTCAACATCTGAAAAGACTTCCATATACTATGGCAACAACAGAAACAGCATTTTACAAAACTACAGCTGAGAGTGCAATACACTGCTAAATAAAATACAAAAAAAAAAAGCAAACAAACTAACCTTATTTCAACAGCGCTTGAAACAACACCACACTAAGCAATATAAGTGCAGCTTTTACCAGGAACTAGATTAGATTTAGGGAATTAGTGCCTAAGTTATCCTATTAAAAATCGCACAATATTCAGCAATATGCAAGCATAATGGTACATACTGACAGCCTTTCAACCAGTGTAAATATGTGAACAAATAATGTTAATAGCTTTGTATAAAATACAGTGATTTGTGTAAATAGCATCCATGTAAAAGTACATCTAGAACAGGTATTGAACTGTATTAGTACTACGATCATTGCACCAGATTGCAGTGATTTGTGTAAATATATAGTAGTTGTTTGACATGTAAATGTATAGAATATAACCTGAATGTAAATGCTGAAAAGTAACTCAGAAAGTATCTACTTGTAAGTGTATTTTTTAAAAGGTTTTACTGCATTCTGCCTGGGTCTCAGCTGAAAAAGTCTTTATTTTCACTGCATTTGCTTGTGAAATTACTTAAAATAAAATAAAATAAAAATGTCGTGGCTAGTGGGGACAGCACTTCTGGATTGGTGGACTGGAGTACTGGTTCCATTTTCTGAAAGAGAGCCAAGAAGGTGCACTACATTGATGGAGGAATCATGCTGCCTAGCATCCCTGAGAAGGCTTGCACTGGGGGGCTAGAAAGAAGGCTTCACCTAATAGTCATGCCTTTGATTCAGGAGGTAAAATGTGGTAAAGTGAGCAATGGATCAGCCTTTGTCCACACATAGATTTTGGAGGGATCACTTTCTACATGTATTTTTTAAAACTGGAGAATATATATGACCTTTAAACTACAACAAAAAGAAAAAAAATCTTGCTTTTTTCTCACTTTCTGAAAGTTAAGAAAGTTCAGTTACAGATTTGCTGTTCATAAATGTTTGGAAATTTCTAGAAGGCCAGTGCTTGCTTGGGCTAAAGGGAAGTCTCTGTGTTCACCAGTGGGAGTGGTTAACACTGAACAGCCTGCCTGTCCCTGGAGGAGTGGTTACTACCTAGAAGCCGTAGTTTTATTGGCCATTTTGGGTCAATTCTAAACTCCTTGATCTCTCTCTCTTAAAACCCTACAACTCTCTTTTTGCGTGGTTTTGCGCACTGAGCAGCGTCGGGCAGCGCCGCCTAAACAGGTTTAAACTATTCCAGGCTCCACAAAGTCTGCTCTTCATTTTTTCCCTTAGAACTGTTCAAACTCTCAAAGTAATCATTCTAGTCTCTAAAGCCCTGCACTTGCTCAGCTCTTATAAGGAAACACTAACTAACTAAAGAACTACACCCTCCTTGACTTCTCATAAGTATTAGGCTCCCGATTGGTCCTTCCTGATCAAGTGAAAAATCAGTTCCCTTCCCTAATCTGATCAGTAAAAAAACAGTTCCCTATACTAATCTGGTATGTCCAAGGGTCAGTTTCAAGGTTACTCTCCAGTCCAGCTGGTGAATCTGGGAATTTTGAGGCAATGTTACAATTGCCTTATGTACACAGACAACCCTCTCCTCCTTCCAACAAACTCTAATACATGTGAGAGATGCAGTTACACAGCCAAACTGGAGGCAGAGCTCTCTCAACCCAAGACTGGCACAGTCAGTCAGGAGGAAAAGGTAACCACCCACACCACAAATCCAGTCTCACACACACCTATTGCATCTACATACCCAACTCATAAACACACAAAAACATACTCGGAGGCTCTAAATAAAAATCTGCCTAAACAGCAAAGACCTCCTAAGCAGATATCCAAGCAACAGCCACCCCTCAACAATACCCACGAATCACATATCTCACAAAATCAGTGTGCCTCACAGTCACAGCCCTTAAGGCCAAACAACACACCAAATACACTTGTTATAGGGGACTCTATTGTCTGGCACACTGACGTCCTGCTCACCAGACTGAACAAGGAGAAGGTCACTGTAAGCTGCCTGTCAGGTGCCAGGATCTGCCACATAACGCAAGCACTCAGGTCACTCCAAAGCAAGTACAAGTATGACTCCGTCATTGTCCATGCTGGTATGAATGACCTGAGATGTACCTCCCTGGACTACATGAAAAGAGACATAGAGGAGCTCTCTGACCATGTAGCCCAGGCTGGTATGACCCTGACCTTGAGTAGCATCTTGCCCTCACCAAGAATGATGCCACAGTATAAAGACAAAATGATCAGTTTCAACAATTGGCTAAAGTATTGGTGTCATTCAAAGGGGATCCAGTGTCTGTCAGCCTGGGATGACATGCTCGACAAGCCATGTTGCTTCGCTAGGGATGGCTTGCACCTGTCACCCCTAGGCTTTCGTATACTAGCCAAGGCTCTTGCCACCCCCATAGTGCCTTTTTAGGCAAGGCTCAAAGGACAAACCCACCTCCATAGACAACCCAAGGATAAAAAAACTAAAGGTAATGCTACTCAATGCCAGAAGTCTAAACCTCAACATGCACGCACTCAAGGCTCTCCTCAGTATGGAGAAAATCGATGTCTGTGCAGTAACAGAAACCTGGTTCAAGGCTCCTGAGAGCACCCCAGCACTACCAGGTTATAACTCATACCATGCGTTTCGGCCCCAAAACTCGGACTGAAGCACAAAAGGAGGGGGAGTATCTATATTCATCAAAGATACCTACACCTCCAGGTTAGTGGCACTGCACGAAGCATCGGAAACCATCCATGTGCAACTAACAGCGGGCAAAACTGCCTTTCAGTTTGTAGCCTGCTACAGAACATCCTCCCTATTACAGGAACCCCACTTGGCATTCCTGACAACACTGGAGAATATGAAGGTCTCTCCAAACACTACCCAAGCATTGACTGGGAAAACTACTCAAGCCCAAACACCCTCGCCCAACGGTTCCTTGAATTTATAAACTCTAACGCAATGTAACAACTGCTCACCACTCCCACAAGAGGGAACAACATATTGGACCTGGTCATCACCAACATGGGGACTCTATGTTCCAAACCAGAGGTAAACCCCTCATTGGTAAGATCAGACCATAAACAAATTTCCCTGGACATACATATCCCATCCCCACCCCCAACCAAAGAAATCACTGTAAAGAATTTCTCAAAAGGCAACTTTGCACTTCTCAAGACTGAGGTGGAATCCTTCAAAGCCCCTGGGCCAGAGGATAATACAGCCCAATCCGCAGAATCCTTTACAAATGCATTCTATGAGCACCTGCAGGAATGCATGGATCATGTTATCCCAAATAAAACCAAGACTTAGTCCTCCAAAAACAGGAGACCGGTCTGGTGGACCCCGGCCATAAATAAGCTATACAACAGAAGGAGGAATCTACTACATGACAGAGCAAAATCCCAAAAAGGGAAGGCATCTCTGATCAGTATTAGCAAGAAACTTCGATCCCTCATAAAATCATCAAAGGCCAGCTTCGAAAAAAAAATTGCCCTAGACACTAAAGATAATCACAAGGCCTTCTTTAGTTATGTCAGGAACATGGGCGGAAACTCCCAGATATGCTCTGAATTGTTGCATAACGGTACAAAATATACTGAACCTACAGACATAGCCAACATCCTGGCAGACAGATTCAGCACAAACTTCTCCCCCCCTTCCCCCTCAAAGGAGCAAATGCCTATCCCAACTGAATGTAACCTCCCTGACATCACAGATGCACAGGTGAAAGCTGCCCTCTCCAAAGCAAAAAACACAGCATCTATGGGACCGGATGGTGTCCCAGGCTGTGTCTTACATGAGCTCCAAGAAGAACTGAACCCTCACATTAAGTCACTGTTCAAACTTAGCCTTACTACAGGATATGTACCCAAAGAATGGTGTACAGCTACAGTGGTCCCACTCCACAAAGGTGGTGCCACAATGGACCCCGGAAACTATCGCCCCATAAGCCTGACTAGTCTGGTCTGTAAAGCTATGGAGCGTATTATCATGGAACTCATAAACAAAGACATTGGGAGCCTCCAGACACTGGACCCTACCCAATTCGGCTTTGTTAAGGACAGATCTTGTCTCTTAAACCTAGTTGATTTCTTTGAAACAGTTACCAAAGCCATAGATGAGGGCAAGGTAGTCCACACAGCCTACCCGGACCTCGCAAAAGCCTTCGACACAATACCCCACTCGGGCATCATAAATAAGCTTACCAGCTTAAATATCAACCCCTGTATCACAAGATGGGTTGCAAACTGGCTCAGAGATAGAACCCACATGGTCAGAATCGCAGGTGCCATGTCTGAATCCAAACCAGTTACAAGTGGCACCCCACAGGGCTCAGTTCTGGGACCTCTCTTGTTTGGCATATACTTCTCTGAGGTTCAGGCTAACACGGGGGGATTATGGCTGACAATGTTCGCAGATGACTGCAAACTGGGGGCCATAATCAAATCTCCAGCTGACACAAGCATCCTCCAAAAGGGTCTCACAGAGACGGATGCTTGGTGCCAGAGTCACGGCCTCAAGCTAAATGCTAAAAAGTGCATAGTCATCCCCTTTGGGAAAAACAAGGTGCCCACAAATTACCACATAGGTGGTAATCCATTATGTACGGAAGAAGTAATTAGAGATTTGGGGACCAACGTAGATAGTAATCTCTCCTTTGATAATCACCTTGCCAAAGTGGTTAGAAAGACCTTCTATATAGCCCACCTTATCACGTAAGGGTTCGCATCTAGATCAAGAGAGGTCATTGTGCCACTCTACTCGTCACTCATCAGGTCCATAATTGAATACAATGTCCCTTTTGGGATGTACCTTACCCGACACCTGCAGCAACTGATGAGACCCCAAAAGTACCTCACCAAGAGGATCATGGGCTACAAACAGATGTCCTATGCAGCTCAACTAAAGAAACTCCAGCTATACTCAGTTGCTTACCGCCTACTCAGAGGCGATCTATGTCTGACGTACAAAGCCATGTCAAACCCAGAATTAATGGACATGCTCCACCTCAAAAAATCCAAGTCCCTTAGAGCTACATGCTCCAGGGACCTAAACCTCAGCACAAAAATAAATAGGACATGCTGGAGGGCCAGATTAATTTCCCAGAGGCTCCCCTCACTCTGGAATAGAATCCCAATTCATGTTAGACATAGCCCCTCGCTGACCCTCTTCAAGCGAAATCTGGACGCGTGGATGGGAAATCGCAAATTCACCCCTGGGATCTCTTCTGTGTCCCTGCTAGACAGAGGCACAGTAAACTAATCTTAAAAGGGTACCTTCTGTAACCTACTTTACAGAGGCACAGTAGGCTAATCTAATAGGGAGGTGGAAGCCAAATACACTCTAGCTAGGCTTATAAATGCCCTAGGGCAGATAGCCTACTATCTACCTATGAACCTATTGAATGCCCAGGAATATTTTGGTGGAGGTTCTATGGCAATAAGGGGTCCAAGGGCTGCTGCCATGTGCTATTCATTTCTGCATTTGTGTAGCAGGCGTTACGCACTCATTCTCAGCAATTAAGTCAAACATTCAAGGTCAGTGTAGGAGTCTCCAAAGGGAGAGCTTTATTCCAGGAATACACAAATAACCTGGCAGTGAAAAGCAAATTCAACCGCAGTAACAAATCAAGTGAAACTCCAAAACTGGAAAACATGCAGACGAGAACTTTATTAAATGTAATAAGTGCTTATGTGGCCACAAGATGCGTTATCAAGTTATATAAAATCATTAAAAAAAACAGACACTAAAACACACTAACCACTGATGTAACGGCTTATTATTCAGTGTCTTGACCCTCCCCTGTTTAATACAGGCTTAAGGCTATTGCATTCATTCAGACCTGGTTTCATAACTGCATTCAGTCTGGTAATCCAGTTATATTCAAAACCTTCTGTAATATTTTTTGCTGTCACAATACCAATATGTAACCTGAAGCATCATAAACTTAAAATTATGTTTTTCTCATTCCACAATAATATGTTTTGCTAACATTAGGAAGCAAAATCTTAACAATACAGCAGCAAAATATTATTCAGAAAGGTGAAAAATATAAGGGTACACTGAGTTTATTCAGAAGGATTTGAATAAAGTTCCTTTCTACTTGTTTTCCATCTTGTAGTTTTTATTGGGGAATTTTACCTCCCTTCCTCTTCATGGCTTTTAGGGTAAGGACATCAGTGTACAAGTTAGATTTAATGAGCATCCAGTCTTTAGATGTGAAGCTTGCATATCTATTGTTTATAAGCAACATTATTCTTTTGGCCTCAAGACCCTGTGTTCTTGAGTGTACCTACAATAATTCACTGAAGGGCATAAAGTGGCTGGGATGAAAATCAGCACTTCCAAATCTGATGTCATTGCTCTGTCCCAGAAAAGAATAAGTGAGGAGCAGTTTCTAAAAGCTGAAAGTTTTAAGTTTGTTGTGGTCTTGTTTATAAGTGAAGAGTAGAGAGGAGTGACAGACTGATGAGCAGATAGGTACAGTGTCTGAGTAATGGCAAGCAGCATAACAGAGTGTCGTTGTCTAGCAATAGCCAGGTCACAAGGTAAAGCCCTCAGTTTATCAGTCACCTGTACTCCTAAACATATCTAAGCTCATCATTCTGGCTCATGCTGTGTCTTTGTGTGCTGGAAAGATATATATAGAGGTACATTTCTTGATTTCTCTGCTATTGGGCTATGCGACTGGCTCTGTCAAGCTGCATCCAGGGAGTAGACATCATGGAGCATGGACAGATATGAATACACTCAAGGGGGTAAGGCATAGTATGCCCTCCAGGAGGGGGTTGAGGCAGAAAATGGAAAATCCCTCAGTTGCCTGGTTGATTGGCAAACCGCTAGCAACTCTCTTCCTCAGTGACAGCGAGGGAATGGGCATGGTTGCATATCTGGCAAGCTTGGGCACCAAAAACGACACAAAAATTTAAGTTTCATTTTACAAAACCTAGGAGTACTCAGAGACAGTTACTTGCACTTGTAGGGTATGCAGTGGTAGTATCAGTAAAAAAAGTGCCAGTTGACTACAAAACATACAGGGAGATAAAGCCCTGACTACAGACCAGTTGAGATAGTTTTGAACAATGGTTACTATTCTATAGGAGATGAGCACCTGCTTTCTAAGCTGCTGGCTTGAGGTGATGTCACCTTATAGAGAGGAAATGACCCTCAGTAGCCTGTGCACTCTGTACCCTCAGCAGCAAGTTGCAGCATGTAAATTAGCAGCTAGAGTTTAAATAATCTGCAGCAAAAAATCCATGTCAGAAACAATATGACAACGCAGATTCCTTTCTCTCCTTCACCCTCCCAGCCCCACTTACTCAAATGAGAGGACTGACAAACCCAGATTAAAAAAAAAAAAACAATAAAATCCAAACCCAGACTGTCCTGTATATGCAGTTTTACTGATATTGGTTATAAAGATATTTTCTTTCAAACACTGTTCCCGGGGTATGCTGGACATACTCAAAAGTGGTGCTGATTTAGACCCTGGAGTAAAGAGACATCACATAAGTCACATAAGAACCAGTATAAATTAGCTAAAGATTAGAGTAATTAAACATTAACCAAGCTTGGCCTTTTGTCTATTACAAATTAAATTAAGCAAGCTCCATAAATTAGTAAATCTTGTTACGTCCTCTAAAAATGGAAATATTTACACAATCATAAAGCCTTCTTGAAGAAATCACAGGATAATTTCATGGAAATATGTTCTCTTTGTTAACCACTGTTTTCTAACAGTTATTTAATTTATTAAAATTACAAAGTGTAATACCCCCATGGCCCCTCACAATCCATTTTGAATTTGCCTCCCATAACAAAGATAAAACTGTTTGCTAGTAGGGTTATAGACTATATTAGTATGTGTGGCTTTCTGTTTAGATTGGATTCAGGAATGGTAGGATACTCTAATAGCATTCTGAAACTAAGGAAGGAAAAGGCAATTATGCTGGCAGATCCTGTCAAATTCTTGACCAGTGTACAGTCGAATTCTTGTAAATCAACCCGTTTACGAAAGATTCTATCTAAAAAAATACAAATATGGAACAATTCAGTTGCTCCTTAATGCTGTCTGGTTTATTGCGTTTCCTTATTAGTGCTTTCATCCAGTAAATTTCAACGGATTAAATGTAGTTTGCTTGTTTAAATGCTTCAGAAAAGGGGGTGTGGTGGATGACAGCTGTTGCCATTGAAGATTAGTTGCCCAAATAACAATCAGAACAAGAATATAATTGTGATAAATGCTCCAATGATAAGGAGGTTTCTGGAAAATAACAGCTGGTCCAATCAGACCACCTCTGCAAATTGAGATACAGCCCCCCCCCCAATCCAGCTGAGAGCTAGTCCAGACTAATAAGACCACCTATGCATATTAAAGACTAGCCTTTTCCTCCATTCAGGCCGAGAGCTAGCCTGGACCAATCATTCTGCACAGTCAGACTAACTTCCAGTGCAACAGCTGTCTTCAACCATACCATCCTTTTTCAAGGATTTAATCAGGCCAACTAAAATGTAATCTCATTCAGTAAAAACCTATCTGATGAAATCTACTGGATGAAAGTGCTAATAAGGATTGTCCTTGTGTGTACAGTAATCTCAAAAGAAGCCATATTATTGTTTTTGCCTATTAGTGAGCGGGCAAGAAACAGAAAGACATTAAACCAGATGTCATGAAATTCCCATTTTTCCAGTGTGTCATCTGATAAGATATCCATCTCTGGATGAAGTGAGTATTGACATTCTGACTGCATTTTGCCACTCTACGTTTGCAAGTCATCTATGGAGGTCTTTGTTTTGCCTGAAGGAGACATGCTGTACAGTCCATCTCACCTGTGCCAGGAGAATACATCCAGTACTGATCCATGCCATACACAAGGGCATCAAGCAACTCCGTGAAATGTAGCTAGAAAGATTATCTGTGGAAGCATATATACATGACAAAGGCTTTACAAATCAGTCCTTGCTTTGGCAGTGAGTAGGTGGGATGCAGTAGGATAACAGGAGATTGGAACCCTAAGCAGAAAACCCTGCTGACTTCATGGCTTGTGATCTCAGAGGGTGAAGAAAGAAGAGGTGAAATATGACTAAAATGTGTAGGAAATGAACATTCATGAATTATGAGCCCGTCTCTCACTGACCTGTAAGTGATTCTGTTACTCTCTATGTATATCTAAATTGACATTTAAAAGAAAGGGTTCTAAAACCCAGCCACTGGGGATGCACAAGCCAGTGCATTTCTTTTTGCCGGTCCCAAGCCCGGATAAATGGGAAGGGTTGCATCAGGAAGGGCATCCGGCATAAAACTTTGCCAAATCATTTCATGTGGACAGCAGTAAATATTTACATACCAGATAGGTCGAGGCCCGGGTTAACAATGACCACCACCAGTATTGTTAGCCAACAGGGTGCTGGCATAAACCCGGCTATTGTTGGCCGAAGGAGGAGAAGAGGGGGAAGGCATGGCCGAAGGCAGGAAGAGAGGAGAAAGGCTAGGACTGTGGTAGTGAGGGTCGGAAACTTTGAATGTTGGCAGTATGACTTGTATAGGAAGAGAGCTAGTCGATATGATGGACAGAAGGAAGGTTGGTATATTGTGTGTGCAAGAGACCAGATGGAAGGGGAGTAAGGCTAGGTTTTATTGGAGGTGGGTTCAAATTGTTTTATCATTGTGTGGATGGGAGGAGAAATGGTGTAGGAGTTATCCTGAAGGAACAGTATGCTAAGAGTATTTTGGAGGTGAAAAAAGTGTCAGATAGAGTGATGTTTATGAAGCTGGAAATTGATGGTGTAATGAAGAATGTTGTTAGTGCATATGCTCTACAGGTTGGGTGTGTGATGAATGAGAAAGAAAAATTTTGGAGTGAGTTGGATGAAGTGGTGATGACTGTACCCAAGGGGTGAGAGAGTGGAGATTGGAGCAGATTTCAATGGGCATGTTGGTGAAGGGAACAGAGGGGATGAGGAAGTGATGGGTAGGTATGGTGTTAAGCAAAGGAATGCAGAAGGTCAGATGGTAGTGGATTTTGCAAAAAGGATGGGCATGGCTGTGGTGAATACGTATTTTAACAAGAGGGAGGAGCATAGGGTGACATACAAGAGTGGAGGAAGATGCACACAGGTGGATTATATCTTATGTAGGAGGGCCACTTTAAAGGAGTGTGGAGACTGTAAAGTGGTAATCGGGGAAAGTGTAGTTAGGCAGCATAGGATGGTGGTTTGTAGGATGACGTTGGTGATCAAGAAGAGGAAGAGGAGTGTAAGGGCAGCACCAAGGATCAAATGGTGGAAATTGAAAAAGGGTAATTGTGAGGTGGAGTTCAGGGAAGAGTTAAGACAGGCACTGGGTGGCAGTGAAGAGTTACCAAATAGATGGGTAACCACAGCAGAGCTAGTAAGGGAGATGGCTAGAAAGGTGCTTGGTATGATATCTGGACAGAGGAAGGATGACAAGGAGACATGGTGGTGGAATGAGGAAGTACAGGAGAGTATACAGAGAAAGAGGTTGGCAAAGAAGAAGTGGAATTGTCAGAGAGATGAAGAAAGTAGACAGGAGTATAACAAGATGAGGTGCATGGCAAAGAGAGAGGTGGCAAAGGCTAAGGATAAGGCATATGAAGAGTTGTATGAAAGGCTGGACACTAAGGAAGGAGAAAAGGACCTGTACCAATTGGCTAGACAGGGACCGAGCTAGTAAAGATGTGCAGCAGGTAAGGGTGATAAAGGATAATGAGGGGAAACATACTCACAAGCGAGGAGAGTATGTTGAGCAGATGGAAAGAGTACTTTGAGGAGTTGATGAATGAAGAGAATCAGAGGGAGAGAAGGTTGGATGATGTGGGGATAGTGAATCATGAAGTGCAATGGATTAGCAAACAGGAAGTAAGGATAGCTATGAAGAGGATGAAGAATGGAAAGGCTGTTGGTCCAGATGACATACCTGTGGAAGCATGGAGGTGTTTAAGTGAAATGTCAGTGGAGTTTCTAACCAGATTTTTTAATGAAATCTTGGAAAGTGAGAGGATGCCAGAGGAATGGAGAAAAAGTGTTTTGGTACCGATTTTTAAGAATAAGAGTGATGTGCAGAGCTGTAGTAACTACAGAGGGATTAAATTGATCAGTCACAGCATGAAGTTATGGGAAAGAGTAGTGGAAGCTAGGTTAAGAAGGGACATGATGATTAGTGATCAGCAGTATGGTTTCATGCTGGGAAAGAGCACTACAGATGCGATGTTTGCTCTGAGAGTGTTGATGGAGAAGTACAGAGAAGGTCAGAAGGAGTTGCATTGTGTTTTTGTAGACCTAGAGAAAGCATATGACAGGGTGCTTAGAGAGGAGTCGTGGTATTGTATGAGGAAGTCGGGAGTGTCAGAGAAGTATGTAAGAGTGAGGTCTACGGTGGGAGTGACGGATGCATTTAAGGTGAAGGTAGGATTACATCAAGGATCAGCTCTGAGCCCCTTCTTATTTGCAATAGTGATGGACAGGTTGACAGACAAGATCAGACAGGAGTGCCTGTGGACTATGATGTTTGCAGATGACATTGTGATCTGTAGTGAGAGTAGGGAACAGGTGGCGGAGACCCTGGAGAGATGGAGATATGCTCTAGAGAGAAGAGGAATGAAGGTCAGCAGGACTAAGACAGAATATATGTGTGTGAATGAAAGGGAGGATAGAGGAATGGTGAGGATGCATGGAGTACAGGTGGCGAAGATAGATGAGTTTAAATACTTGGGATCAATAGTTCAGAGTAATGGTGAGTGTGGAAGAGAGGTGAAGAAGAGAGTACAGGCAGGATGGAGTGGGTGGAGAAGAGTGTCAGGAGTGATTTGTGACAGACGAGTACCAGTAAGAGTGAAAGGGAAGGTCTACAAGAGGGTAGTGAGACCAGCTACGTTATATGGGTTGGAGACAGTGGCACTGACAAAAAGGCAGGAGTTAGAGCTAGATGTGGCAGAGTTAAAGATGTTAAGATTTGCAATGGGTGTGACGAGGGTGGACAGGATTAGGAATAAGTATATTAGAGGTTCAGCCCAGGTTGGAAGGTTTGGAGACAAAGCCAGAAAGGCAAGATTACATTGGTTTAGACATGTGCTGAGGAGGGATGTTGAGTATATTGGAAAAAGATGCTAAGGATGAAGCTACCACGTAACAGGAAAAGAGGAAGGCCTAAGATAAGGTTTATGGATGTGCTGAGAGAGGACATGCAGATGGTTGGTGTGACACAGCAAGATGCAGAGGACAGGAAGAAATTGGAACAGATGATCTGCTGTGGAGACCCCTAATGGGAACAGCCAAAATAAGATGATGAAAAGAAAGGGTTCTAAAATTATCACTTATTCAGATGATTTCAAATGTTTTTTTTTTTTTTTGTAATTAGACATTTTGGTAGTACTATTTGTCTTGACCTTTAGTTTTTATTTATAACCCAGCAAAATTTTCAGTTGTTTTAATAGCCATTCAGAAATTGATTGTAGTAGTGCAGAATTCTGCTGCCAAGATGGGAATGAAGTAAGCATGCCACATCAGAATTTCTGATAGAATCTCAGTGCTAAAAGAAACAAAGATTCAAAAGGCAGATATGAAGGAAATGATCAACCAGATTTTCTATTGGACAAACATACTGGATCTTATCCTCAAAATATGAGGGAGTGCTGCACACCCCTTAGGGTAATGTCCTATCTGGTGAGGACAGACCACAAAATGATCTTCTTTCAAGTAAAAATAAAACCCAGAACACCAGCTAAACCTGGAATGTTCAAGAACTACTCTAAGACTAACTTCCTATTATTAAGTGATAACCTGGCAAGATTTCAGGCCACCCCAAAACCCTGATAACACTACTGCCTATATGGAACTGTTCCCAGAAATCCTATATAATCATCTTAATTGCTACCTACCCACCAGGAATAATTACTGAACTATCTCCAAAAACAAGCCACACTATTGGAATCACAACATCAATAAGCTGTATAACTGAAGGAAGAAAATCATGGTAAAATGTAGAAAGAGTAGCACTTATATTGATAAAAGCATTCTCATCAAACTAAACAAACAACTCAGAGGACAAATAAAGTCTGCCAAAGCCAAATATGAGTAAAATTTGGCCTTCTAAACCAAGGACAGACACAAGGCATTCTGTAGCTATATCTGCCACCTCAAAGGCAGTACACAATTGTGTGCAGACCTCATTGCTAATGGAGCCACCTATGCTGGTTTAGAAGATATAGCAAACATATTGCCAGACAAATTCAGCTCTAACTTTACCCCTTTCTCCCCCCAGCCTTCCTTCAGGAAATATCATCAAATATAACTCCTACTATCACTATGGAACAGGTCCTCAATGCTCTTTCTTAGGCCAAGAACACTGGATCAATGGGGTCCAACAATATCCCAAGGCTACCTATTAAATAGCACGAAACATGACCAACTAGGCCCTCTGGGATCACTGTTTAACCATGGCTTCCAAACAGGCTTCATCCCTCACAAATGGAGAATCTTCCCTCTGCACAAAGCTGGGTCACCTACAGATCCTGAAAGTACAGACCCATAAATGTCATGGGTCACATATAGAAATGATCAATAATGGTATACGAAAACGTCAAACAGTGGACCTAACCCAGTTTGGTTTCGTCAAGGGTAGATCAAGCCTACTCAACCTGGTAGACTTTTTGCGGATGTCACCAGAACAGTGAATGAGGGTAAAATGCTTCACAATGCATACATTGAACTGGCGAAGGCATTTTACATAATTCTTAACTCGGGTATTGTTGACAAACTCACATGGTTAGGTATAAAGAATTACTCATTCCAGTGGATAACAAGCTGGAACACGGACAAGATTCAGGAAGATAGAATTGGGGAGTCCACCTCTACAAAGAGGCCAGTCACTATCAGAGTCCCTCAGGGATTAGTCTTGGGACCACTCCTTTTTGGCATGTACTTCTCTGAAATAAAGTCAATGTCAAGGGCCTCTGGCTAACTGAATTTTCAGACAATTGCAAATTACAAAGTCATAAAATCCTCTAACAACACTAATGTTTTCAAAGAAGGGCTGACACAGACAAATAACTGGTGTCTGAGCCATGGACTAAAACTAAATGCCAGAAAATTCCTAATAGAATCCTTTGGTAAGTCAGCCACCTCTGGTAATTATCATATTGACAACACATCCCTGTGAGTCAACCCACTAGTCAAAACCTTGGGGACACACAAACATTAATATAGCTTTTAACCATTCTGTGTCTAAAATCATTCTATGTTGTGCAACTTGTAAACAAAGGTAGATCCAAGAAATTCATTGTTCCACTGTATTCAGCAACCATAACATCTATCATTAAGAATAATGACCCCTTTGGTACGCATCTATCCAGGCACATCCAACAACTGGTACATCCACACAGGTTCCTCAATAAAAGAATACAGGGCATAAATACCATGTCATATGCAGACCACCTCAAAGCTTTATCCTTGTATTCTGTCTCCTACAGGCTGCTGAAGGGACATCTACAACTGGCATTGTTGGACCCTGCTCTGATAGTCTTCCTGAATATCCATAACCCCCCCCCCCCCCAGCAATACAGTTACCCATTCTATTGAATTAAACCTTGCCTATGATATAAACAGAACCAGCTAGAGAGACAGGTGTATATCCCAGAAATTACCCCTTCTCTGAAACAGGCTCCCCACCCATGTCAAGCAGAGTTCCTCCCTAGCCCAATTCAAATGCAACTTGGTCAATTGAATAGGGAACAGGAAATGTATCCCTGGTTTGGCACCTATGTCTGTAAATGTTTCATCTCCCAGTCCCTTGCTTGTAAATGTTTCATTTCCCAAGCAGCTGCTTATACTTACCAAGGGTACGATAATTTGTCAGAGATGTGAGATTCATGACTAGAATTAAAAAGGTCCCACTGATCATTAGCCAGTATATATCTATGAACATATAAAGCTACCTCAAGCAGAAGTTCACCTTCTCTCTCTCTCTTAATATGCATGTTTCATGTATGCTTCATTTGATTTGCTTCCATATTTAGAGTAAGAGATACTACAAGGACAATGCTTCTTCAAAGAGAAGAAGCCACTGGTGAAATGCATTGAAGCATTTATTTATTTATTGGCGTTTATTTACCGGGAATGTCCACTGGGCCAAAAAAAGCCCATCTTCAGTGGAGGCTTTGGGAGAAATGCTCCAAGGTAACAATAAGACATATAAAGTTTCAAGACTTTTCAATAAAAATTTCCAAAAAAGATCACGAGAATCACAAAAATGAAGTTGGTAGAAAATTTACATAACAGAATTATAGGAAATAGATAAAACTGATATAACATTATACTAACAGCAAGGCTAAACATGTTCATAATACAGAAAATAATAACATGACACAATACTAGGCAAAACAAAATAGTTCAATAATATATAGTTATGAGCACCATGGAATGCAAGTAAATACAGGCATTAAATAGAATAATAAGGTATATGTACAGAGATAAAGGGATAAGAGGAGTACTTTGTAAACTATAGGTGAGAAGGAAGGAGGAAAGAAAAGGGGAGATGGGGAAGGTGAGAGATGGGGAGGGAAAAGTAAGTAGGATGGAACGTGAAAAGAAAAAGATAAAGAAGGAAGTAGAAGAGAACAGGATGGAAGGAGAGAAGAGTGATTAAAGAGTTAAGAGAAAGCAGGAGGAGGAATTAAGTAGTTAAAAGTTCATTAGGAATCATCAAGAAAACAAAAAGTTAGAGTAGGGAGTAGATAAAAACAGTTTCAGATCAGAGGGTAGATTAAATAACAGCAGAGGAAAAAAAACTGGGCAGTTACATGTCCAGTTGGAGAGGAGATGATTGTGCAGTGCAGTTTTGAAGTTAAAAGGCCTTTGTTGTATGCAGGTAGGTGTAGGTAGGTTATTCCATATTCTGGCAATGTTCCATGAGTATAATAACTGGCCTGCAGGTGACTGGGTTTATGAACTTGGAGAAGATGTTGGTGTTCAGATGGCAGAGGCCTAAAGGGGTTTTAAAGGGTGAGTAGGGATCTAAGGGCAGGGCAGTCGTGGTTTATGAATGATTCATGTATAGTTGTGAGCTGAAGGAGTAATAGGTAGTGGGGGAATTCAAGCTATTGTAATTGTTTTAGGATAATACAGTGATGAGTAGAACAGCAACTGTTTGTAGCAAATTTGGCAATCTTGTTATAGCATGTTTCTACTTTTGTTTTCAAGGAAAACTACAGGTGAAACATACCCACAGGTAAATTGTAATGGGCATTTGAAATGCCACCTGGGGTGGCAAAAACATCTGCGCCTTATGCAAATCTTGTTGTTTGGTATTTCTGCTAAATGTTACCCTCTGTGAATTTTGAGGTTGAGAGTTGGTATATGTTCATCTGGGTCCCTATCAGCTGACTGAGTTTTCAAAAAACTTGAACTCCATCTGGTCGAGTTTTTGAAAACTCAAAGCTTTTAAATGGAGATCGCAGCACAGCAAGGATCAGGAAACTTACATGTTTCCTCACTGTAGTGCAGTCTTGGAGTTGGTATATATAATTTGCAGGGGGTGTGGGAGGTGCAGGAGGGCTTGGCCCCCCTGCAAAAATGTAAAAAAGGTAGATTTTTCTGTGTTTTTTTTGATGTTCCAGTTTTCAGAAACTCAATCTTATGTCTTTTTCGATATTGGATTTGTGTATACCAAAATATGAGGGCCAAAAATGACCAGTTACAGTGAGAGTTTCCTATGCTGCCATTACACAACCATCTCTGTTTTGTTATTCTTTGTCTTTCTCTCTCTCTGTCTAAAATGAGGAGATACATACACACACACACACACACACACACACACACACACACACACACACACACACACACACACACACACACGCACACACACACGCACACCAAAAATAATTGCTTCTTCATGTGTAATTTCTTTTACTAGATAAAGATGATGACTCCAACACACCACCAAGGCCCTGGTATTACAGGCAGTAAACTGCCTTATTACATTAACCCAGACTCACCACACTATAACAGGGTTGTTTTATTTTATTCTTTCTTTCTTTTATTACCAGCTTCTTTTGCCTTCATGAATGCCAAGGTATTGCTTCTATCCAGATGACCTTAGCATTCTTCTCATACTTCTACCTCAAGCTCAATATATGTCTAGCAGATTTCCTGACAGTCAACACAGATGCTCCTGGCAGTCTACACAGGGTATTATGGCTGTGGCCCATAAACAACCTGCTTCCCATAGTCAGGAGTTTGATTCCATCAGCCTCCAGCTGCTTGTTATGTAACTCTGACTAAGTCACTTAACTGGACAGTGCTAAAGGGCATTTGGGATATCATGTTAGACTTCTGAATGGTCTCTCAGACTGTATACCTTGTTAAGTACCTCTGAACATAAATGAGTTTTAATGTCACAAAACATCACAGACTATGAAAATATTGCAAATTACAAAGTATTTCAGGAAAAATGGATGAATTCCAACTTCTCTGTGTAGAAATTGAACTTTTCTCCTTCTGTTGAAATTTAAAGTGACTTCAAAATGTCACTGACTTCTTACTCTAGAATTTAGAAGTTGTGGACATCACTAGGGTAAAGTTCTTATGTACCAAGTTGCATTGTTTCAATGCAAAGATTTGCTGTATTTCAGTGATAATCTTGGCATATCGCACCAGAGAATTAAGAAAACTGTTGTCCTGGTTTTGGTTCTGTCATTCTTTACTTGTAAAATGCATGTGTGGCAAAGTCACTTACCTGGGTGGTAACCTTGGTTCAACCTTGAAAAGAAACAATGTAGTCCGTGTGGGCTCACCTAAATATCAAAACAGGAAAATATATACTTGGTTGATGGAACTGACAAGCTTTGTGCTGGCAATACTGAAAACAAATTACGAAATACTTGCAGACAGTAAGTATGTTTGGGGCTCATTATGTGTACATGTAGGACAAAGTGAGAGAATTCAGTTCAGGGCACTAGTGTGACCTTAAAGATCAGTGTCCTTTTCTGATGTATGCTGTTGGTGTTCTAAGCAGTATGTACACAACATTTAATGTTTGTTATTTTCAAAACAAGAACAGCTTTTAACTAGAAAATATTCTTCCTTCTGTTAATCTAAAGATAACAACTATGTTTTTCTTTTCCAGTCTTTGCTGTTAACAGAAACTAATTAAGTCAAATATTATACTCAGAGAATCACCCTTCTGTTTACAATAAGCAGTCTTTATTACAAGAAATTGTGCTAACAATAAAATCAAACACTTGTAAATTTTGGTGTTTTGGTAAGCAGGAGCTAAAGCTGCATAATAAAAACTGAGATGTTGATGAAGACCTGAATTGGCTTGATAATTTTATATGCCTGGCAGAGACTAATGCTATATTTACTCAAAACATTTTTCTTTTTTTTTTTTTATTGATAATTTGTCAAATATTACATGAAATCTAAAACGAAAATGATATATATACAATTGTAAAACCTATAAACTTTAAAAACATTATATAACTATATATATTGGTGTCTGTTAAGAAGAAAGCCATAAATAAGTTTAAGGTGTAACCTGAAGTATGATATATAAGTTCATATATCTTTGTCCATTTTCTCAATTATTTCTAGTACTTTCATCCAAGAGTTGTATAAAGTTGTAAGTCTGGTAGTTCTGTTCTTCAGAGTAGATATTTCCATTTGTCCAACTGTTCTAACTAAATTTTTAAATTCATTAAATGTAGGAGGAGTCTCACTTTTCCAGTGAATGGTGATGATTTTGCGAGCTGCCATTAAAGTCCATAAGATATGAAAATCTTTTTTTGGCATACAATCCGGAACAGGAGTGTTGAATAAAATCATAGATTTTGATAATTGATAATTATCATTAAAAACAGTCTGAAAAAATAGTTAATATTATTCCAATACAAAGTAAGACACATTCATAAAAATATGTTGCCAGTCTGCTCTTATTTTAGTCTGACATCTCCAACATAGATCTTCACTTGCATACATCTTAGATAATTTATGTGGTGTATAAAAACTTCTATTCAAATATCTCCATGCAAATAGTTGCAAGTTTATTGATAATGATGACTTCTTGGAAGATTTTATGATAATCTTTTTTTTTCCTTTTCGTTAGGAGGGTGATTATTTATCTGTGTACAATAATTCCAGTAGGTGTCTATTTGGTATATTTTTGTTGTTTTAATTATTTTGTAAATGTTAGATAGATATCCAGCACCTTGATAAGGTTGAGTGTTAATTATAATAATGTAATCAATACATTTTGGGACAGTATGTCTAACTGTATCTTGCATTTGTCCAATTCTGTTTATAAGATATTGTCTTAGATTTTGCAAAAGTAGCCATGAGTCATTATTTATATTATATTTTCTGGTAATCTGATCTTTAGTTAATATTTTCTCTTGTTCTACCAGCTGATGCCAGTAGCTTATTGAGCCTATCTTGAGCATATTCATTTTCTAAATTTGGTATGTATCAAGGATAGTGGGTGTGAAGGCTATAGAAAGAGATCAGAAAACCATGAATATTAATATTTGACTTTGTTTATAAACAATTTAAATGTTATTAGTGTGATGTTCATATATTTGGATGGCAGTTTATTATTTTTATTTTTTGCTTTTAGATAATCTTTTAACCACAAAAATGATCTGATCTGTTGTTATGACTAAGTTCAGTATAGACCTGTTCATGTAATTGTTTCCATATAGGTTTTGTGAGAGCATTTACATATAGGTATTATATTTTAACAGAGGACATAATATATATTTCAATATTTGTAAAATTATTTCCCTCCCATCTCCCAATTTGGTAAATGTTTATCTAAAGCAATTGTTTTTTGTTTGGGAACCAAAAAAAAAATATTATTATATTATTCTATCTGATGATATATACTAGGGGTGTGGCAAAAAAAACTTGTATTAGAATATAATAGGAAAAAAAATAATTGATTTAATAAGGTATAATCTGTCTCCCATTGTAAACATTATTATATATCCAGGTATATCTCGCTTGCTCTATTATATCTAGTGTTATATTAATTATATATATATATATAAGTTACGCCTTCAAGTCAATCTATGCCTAAATATACTATTTTATTATCCTCTATATTGTATTTGGAATATTTTTGTTTATATGTTTCTTTTTAGTTTTACATATTATTATTTTGTTTTTTTTGTTTTTTTGTTTTGGTAAACCTGAAAAAGTAAAAAAAAATTTTTTTTTCTTTAAACAAAAGAAAACAAAGCTTGTAAAGATGCATTAGTGTCTGATATTGTCTAAAAATAATTGTAATAAGAGATAAAGATGCAGATGCCTTTAATATTACTATCTGACCTTATCTGATTTGCAAATGGTTCTATAAGTAATGCAAATAATAGTGGTGATAGGGGACAGCCTTGTTTAGTTCCTTTTTTTATTGGTATGGGACCAGGTCTATATGAATCTAATTTAACATATGCTGTGGAGTCTTTATATAGTGACTGAATAAGGGCAATAAAAGATGTAGGAAAATTATACTCTTTTCGGACTAGTGTAAGGAAATAAGAAGTTATGTACTCACCATAATGTTCCATCTGAGTAGGTATCTTCATTTGTCTGCAACCTTTGGGATACGGATCTGATCTCGGATCCGAGCTGGAAACTTCTATCACAGCATAGATGTGCTGGATTTGTTGAATAAGAATTTAATTTTATCTTTTCTAGGTTAATCATTGTCTTGTGATGTACAATTTCTGCATATTTGTTGTTAATTTGTAGTAATTCTTGAATTAAATCTTTATTTCCTTCTTAAATTTCTAGTTTTAATTCATCAGCTTTCTTTTGTAATTCTAGCATGTCTTTATTCCATATTTTTCTTTTATTAATATACCAGGATAGTACTTTTCCATATAAATATACTTTTAAGGAGTCCCAGATATATATTTCTGAAATGTTCTCTGTGGTATTTAGTTCAAGGAAAGTTTTTATTTCACCTTCAAAAAATTCTTTAAAGTCTGTTAATTTTGTAACATATGAAGGTATTCTTGTTATGGGATTATTATTTATATGCATAAGCTCCATTTCAAAAACCAGAGCATTATGATCTGATAATGGACAGTTTATTATTTTGACATTACTTATTTTTGTTACTAGATCATTGGATATGTATATCCTGTCAATTCTGGAACTAGTCTTATATCTATGTGAGTAAAAAGTGTAAATTAATGAGTCTGGGTCAGCAAATTCATTTATATCTTTTATGGAGATTGTGTCTGTAAACTTCGAAAGTGTCTTTGATATAGGTAACTTTCTTCTTTTACTTTTTAAATCTGTATCTTTGTCATCTATTATACAGTTGTAGTCTCCTGCCATTATTAGACTACCTTTAGTTAAATGTAATATTTCTTCAATATGATGTTTTACTGTTCCTACGCCAAGTCCTGGTATCCAATATAGGTTAACTAAAGTGTATATTTTCCTATTTAATTCTATATTTACTAAGCAAAACATACCAGATGTGTCTTGATAAGTGTTACTTATTCTAGGAGAAATAATTGTATTATGCATTAATATGGCTACTCCTCTGTTTTGTTTGTATTGAGAACTTACTAATACTGTGTAGTTATTAATATTGAGATTGTTTATATCTTTATCTAATAGATGTGTCTCCTGAAGAAATACTATTTGTGGATTGTGTAGATTTATGTATTTATATAGACTTCTCCTTTTGATATTATTATTTAATCCATTAACAATTATAGATAGATATTTCATGTGTTGGTTTATGATTTATTTGTATGACAGTTGATATACATAGATTTAACTCTTGGTTTGCATTATATGTGTAATTTACACTATTGTTTACATAGAAGATCTGCTTATCTTCTGTAGACACCAAAACAGTATAAGAAAACAATGAAACTTCTAATTTAACAAATTCTAATTTATTACACATTTTCCTATCTCTATGAGGTAATATACCTCTTTGCATGAGTAACACAAGTACCCACACAAACCTTCTAAATCTGTGACTAATGTTTAAACTAATCTCTCTTAACCTCATGCTTAGTATGTCACTATTTACATATATTAACGAGTTAATATGATCAGCTAATAGACAATTATATGCAAATTCATGTGAAAGCAATAATATTTATACATCAATAACCTGCTTATACTTTTAAATCTTACTTGCAAAGTTTCTTATAATCAGAGTTACAAAAACAATTTTCCAATTACATTTAACAAAATTTGTTTCATCTTAGTACAACAATTCACATATCAATCCAACATGACACATTTGCTTTAATTCACATTGCAAAGACTCCAATACCTTGTTAATTAGTTATTTTGGTTAAATTCCCATAATACCTATGTTCTTTTTAGATTGTAGTTTCAATATACTCGCAATTTGTTTAGGGTAATTTTCCACCTCTAGAGTCTCTATCATGTAGTATCAGTGCTATAAGAATATTATTTTATTCTATAGTTGTGTGAATATTTCCCATTTTCTTCTTCACTCTTTATGAAATAATTAGATTTATTATTCTTTAACCTTTGAGAAAGTAGTTTTCCAAGTCATATTCCAGAACTCTCTACTAAAATTGTGTCGGCTTATATGACAATATATGTACATATATATAAATATATATATATACATAAACTTATATATAATAGTCTTTACATATTTTAAGATTCAAAATATTGAAGTAAAACATAGTGGAGAGATAGGTTCCCAACCCACAGACTGGTCAGACTTTGGAAAAGAACCCCGATGACTGGATGGGAGAGAGGAAAATCACCCTGGGGATCATAACGGTCACCCTGGCAAACAGGTGTCCAAGTAAGCAAGCAATATGGAAAGAAACAGCCAGAGAACTGCAATGACTACACTTATACAAGCCCCAGGGTCGATATTCTCATAGCAATCTATGAACCCACACAGCTATTCTAGTATTAGAAATTCTTAATATTAATGTATATAACTATGTATAGAATATTGCCTTTCTGTATATCTAACAATATTTAACTTTTTTCTAACAATAACTATGCGTAGGTTGCTATTTCTGTTAGTATATAAAGAACCTATTAGAAAATTTGTTTGGTGTCTGTTTACTAAATCTAATCATATTTTATTTTATTTAGTTTAGGTGTGTTAAATGTTTAGTAATAATCAGTAACACTAAAGGGTCGACATGTAGCTTTGTAATTCAGGTGCACTAGCACTTTAAATAGTGCTCATTTTGGGATTTACTTCCTTGTCCAGGAATGCTGCAATTACGTTTTATTCAAAGGACATTATATGCAAGCATGAAGTGCTCGCAATGAGACATAAGATATTTGGGTGTTGCTTGCGTGGGTATTTAAGGCTACTGTCTTGTGGATGGGGCGGGAAAAGTAGTGAAGATTGTTCTTGATTTTCAAGGCATCGCTCATGGTAATGTTTATTTTTGCATATATTTATCTGTATTATATGCAAGACATTACTATGTTATATGTGAGACATACTATATGACACCTGCTAGTAAAACAAACAGCACCAAATGCTTTACTTCTTATAAAAGATTCAGTATGACATTCTAGTGGTGTAGAATAATTTACTGTAATAGCATGCAAGGGTTTAAACTCTTAACTAACTATAACCATCCAGCACAACTCAATCATCTTCTATATACAGATTATTTTCCTTCTTCTAGTCGAAGAGTTTTAAGATGTGCTTGTTTTGAGATTTACTTCCTTGCCTAATGATATTGCATTTACATATTATTTAAAGGGCATCATAGACAATCACAGTGATTACAGTGAAAATTACAACCTTTATATATTACTTGTATGCATATTTGAGATTGCTGTCTCGTGAACGGAGCAGGAAAAGTAGTGAAGATTTTTCTTATCTTTCAAAGTATCGCTCATGAAAATATTTTTCTACTGCATAGCTACAACACAGTTCAAACATCTTCAATAAACACAACATTATCCCCCCTTCCAGTAAGGAAGCTTTATATATATATATATGTTAAAAACACAATAAGAGTCCATGAGGTGTACTGGGATGCTACAACATCATAATCCATACAACCAGACGTGCGCACACCCAAGCTGTCTTTCTATCTCAGTAAAGCAAATCATTATGACAGCATTAATGGATTAAGTACTTTAACTATGCAACTCATTTAACATAAATATATCATTTTTCAAAAAAATACATTTGTCCCGCTCCACTCCCTGCCCCGATCAGAAAACTTAGATTAGATATATTATATGAATGGTGCATTCAAAGATTTTATAACAAATTGCTAGTATAGTTAAATATATGGTGAAATGGTTATATCTGGTTAAACCAGATATCCATTTGCATATATCTTGAACATATTGCTATATACATTTTGTTTGTTGATGACTAAATCAGAGATGTAGAGAAAGAAAAACATTGTTATCAAGTTTCAAATATGTTTGGATAGACCTAAATGATAATGTTAATTTTCCCAGTTTATATTTATTCTAGATTTTAAGTGAGATAAAATAAATAGAAACTGTACCGGATATATTACTGTGATTAATTACTGGAAGATTTCTTGTTAGTTTTTGTGACAATGTTTAAGGTTTTGTGGTACATGTAACATATAAGTTATTTGTCCGTTAGTTTTTTTTTCTTCTGTTCAACAGTCTTCCAGTTGTTTACTTCTGCATTTCTTTTTGGTGTACTATTTGTCCAATCCATAGATTCTTCCTACGTTAAAATGTTGTTTGTAGTGAGATATTTTATTGCTGAATCCACTGTTTCAAATATTTTTATTCCCACTGGAAGGAAAATATGAAGTCTTGCTGGAAACAAAAGATGGGTCTTCAGTTGTTTCTTTTTCAAGATTTTTATTATTGGCATGAATTCTTTTCTATTGAAAACCACTTTTATAGAGTAATCATTGTCAAATCTAATTAACGTATCATTTTATTTAATGGGTGAGTTAGTCCAAACATTTTTGAGGATGAGTTCCTTGTCTTGTGTTGAGAAAAGTTTAACAATTATTGATCTTGGTTTGTTTTTGATTAAAGATGCATTTCCTGAAGTTGACAATGACCTGTGTGCACGTTCTATTCCAAAAGAAAGGGTTTCTGGTAATTTTAATACATTTGGGATCCAGGTAGTAAGAAAGTTTATTATATTATCCCCTTCTGCTTTTTCTGGCAGACCATATATTTGGATATTATTTCTTCTCATTCTGTTTCCCATGTCATCTATTTTCTCCAGAAGATGTGTATTTTGTTGCAGTAAAAATTCAGTTTGTTGTTCTTCTTGCAGGAGTCTGGAATCGATGTCATTTAAGGACTGTTCAATGACAGAAATTTGACCTTTCTGTTGTGTGAACATTTCCTGAAGTTGTTCAAGTTGTTGAGTACATTTTTCTTTAAAAGAGTCCAATTTATTATCCATCTTATCTGTTTTAGTTGTCAACCCCTGAATATTTAAAATAAGTGAATGTAAATCCTTTTTGAATGTTGGGTCCTGAGGTGGATTCCTGAGATGGCTCATTCTGAGTATCTGATGCTGCTGTTAATTTTCTAGTAATTAATTTGACAGGAATTTTCCAATGAAAGTTGATAAAAAAATATTCTGATGATGTCTCTGGGTATTAGAAAGTGGTTAGTAGTGAAAATATTTTCTTATTGTTGTTTTTTTTCTCAATAATTCCTGTCAGAAATATTATTGAGGAAAGAGAGCTGTGAGAAAGTGCTGTTACCAGGTCGCCATCTTCGCCACGCCCCCCTCAAAACATTTTTCAACATACAGAAAAATTGTCTCTGGCCCCTGCCCTAAATGAACACACATGACAAGCTATAGCAGAAGCAACCATAAATGTATTAAATAACACAAAACATGTTAAATTTAAACTGTATAACTAATAAATGTAACACCGTAGCAAACTTTCCAACGTAATGCACAACTAACACCAGTACATTACTCAGGCTGTTTAATGGGTGTCCTTTTAAGTTGATTTGATTAATACACTCATAATTGACCAATCTTGCCACTATACGTGCAGCACCATTATGAACTGAATTTTTTTTATTTATCAAATACCAATGAAAGTAAACAGGAGGGGGGAGTATAAAAAAAGTAAGGCTGAGGCCATAAAGAACCACCTACCAGGTTGCATAAGCCTGTCCCCCCTTTTTTTTGAACAAGAAGAGTTAATAGTTAATTGACCATTGGCTTGAGGTATTGTCACACATGAAGAATGAAAAGGCAAAGAACAAAGTACATAGCACTCTGGATTTGATTAATAGTGAAGTAGTGGTTATAATGAGACTGATTAGTGGGCAACTGCTCATTTAGATACAAAGTTAAGTTTAAATTGATTAAGTCTAGCTTCCATGTCCAATAAATGGATACCATCTTTCTTGAACCAAACTGTATCTTTATCATATAGATTCTGGTGCTCAACCACTGATATGCCTAGCCAAGGGGCTACTCTTGCTACCCTGTGGTTGAGAAGCCTTCTTAAAGGCATGAGGATTAAAAACTCCTACCATTTTACTCTGGGAAGGATTGCTGAACAAATTATGGATAGATGGGGGAAATGGTTCCTGATAGTCGTTAGGTCCCTTAGTATGCAATATAGAAGGTACCTTTTGTGTGTAAGGCCAAGATCATTGCCTTGTGCATGAATAAGTGTGTGGGGAGGCCCTGCTTGTTGAATGTGCTGGTGAAGATGGAAAAGGAGGTTCCTCCATTCAAGACCAGGAATTACTTTCCAAATTTCTTTGAAACTGGCATAGTCTAGTCCAAAGTTAGAGCCACTGGGGTTGACTGAGGCTCTGGTTTGAGCTTGTGAGATTAAGGAGTGGCTTATGAAATTAGCTTTGGTTAGGCTGGTATATATATATATATATATATATATATATATATATATATATATATATATATATATATATATATATATCTTAAATAAGATTTGGAAGATCATCTGCCCAAACTTTTAATAACTTCGGTAGACCGGCCTGAGGCAGCTAAATCAGAGGTTCGACAAATTCTAAATGAGTGGGAGATATAAAACTATGGACAAATGCCTAAGTGAACTAGGACTCATCTAAGCTGTTTAGAAAGGTGGTGGTTGTTGATTTTAAAAACTTTGAGAGTGGAAAACACTAATCTGTTGTGGTGTTGGTGTGGGCTTAGTTCCCAGAGAGTTTTCCCCCATGTGTCATTGTTTCTTTGCAATAAACTAGGTGGCCGTGCTAGCTGTTCTGTTTTTGATCAGAGAATCCAGATTAAAACTGCCTCATGAGTGAAAACTGTATCCACTCTATTTAGCCTACCTAACAATTCTCTAATCCTAAAGGCACCAAAGTGTAACAAGGAGAACAGTGTGCCCCACTGGCAGTAACTGTAATATTTATCAGAGAAGGAGTGTAAGCTCATCAGGATGGATTTCAATAATGCTGAACACATTGGATGCCTCCTGTGAGGGTGGTACAGCCTACCCTTAAAAGACTCTGGCAACTAGTTGTCCAATGCTTTATGTGGCCTGGAACTTGGAATATTTTAGCGAATAATCTTAAAGCTGATAAGGTGATTCTAACTGTGCCTAAGCCGAGGCCCATTTGGTTACAGTAATGAAGGTAGCTCAGTATGATGTGAAGATCCCATTGGTGGTCCTGATTTCCTAAGCTCTATAAAAAATAAGCAAAATGCTTTATTCCAGTGATATATGCTCTTTTGTTACTTTTTGTCCATGAGTTCCAAAACCAGGATGTGGTTACCCTTCTCCAATCACCCAAACTCTTTCCAGAATAGCAGTAGGGAGTGAGTCTGCCTGTGGAGCCATTATTTTGAATTCCTGAATCAGCAATCAAGAAAGAGTGTCGGCTAATTTGCTCTTTGATCCCTTAATGTGTTCTGCAGAAAAAGACACATTGATCTTAACAGATAGGAGCATTAGCAGTATTAACACAGAACTGACATTTACTATTGTTTTGTTGTCTGATCTGAATTCTAAGCATTTGTTGCTGAGTTGGTTTTGCCATATGAAAAATGAAACTCACAAGTAGAAAATGTATAAAAATGTGATATCCTCCCTCCTTGCTAAAGCCGAGTTTTTTGGCCATGGCTGTAAAAAACAGCATCCCTTGAAGTAGTCCCCATGCCATTTCTGCCAGCTTTATTTCTGAACAACTCAAAGTTTTTGTTTGATATCCTGTCATCTTGTCAAAACAATGCAGAGTTATATTACTGGAGGAAGATGAATTATAATCTGAGGTCTTCTGTAACTCTCCTGTTAACCCTGACCCTGTGATGTTTCTTATCACCTCTGCATAAGAGGTCTGCTAACGACCTGGAGAAAATTCTGCCTGGAACTACTCGTCATGCAAAGTTAAGGTGAACCAATAACTCCATAACTTGCCTAATTGTAACCATTTCAGATACATGAAAATTGTTGATCCTGTTGGTAATTTTACTTTCTCTTCTGGCAGATGGAAGCATCCCTGTGCAGTACTAATCATCTGACTACCTAAAAAAGTTAATAATTTGGCAGGTAATTCCAACTTGTCTTCTGCTAATGGCACTCCTAATGACTTACTTAAGTTAATGAATGACTGGAGACCTGCCTTGGTTCAAGTTTCTTCATCTCTTATGTTCAAAAATCATCTAGATATTGGACCCTGAGTAAAGATGGACTTAACTGCTTCCAACACCATGAAAGCATCTTGCTGAAGGAGTCAAACACTGACTATACTACAGAACACCCCATAGGCATATGTCCCATAATGCAACTTAGTTGAATTTCCTTGGCAAACAGGAAGTTGACTATTGTTTCTTTTCCATTTACTGAAAATACATTTTTTCACAGGGTGTGTGTGTGTGTGTGTGTGTGTGTGTGTGTGTGTGTGTGTGTGTGTGTGTGTGTGTGTGTGTGTGTGTGTGTGTGTGTGCTGTGTGTTGGATGTTATGGAAAACCCAGCAGGGAAGTCGTTAGTGATAAAAAGTGGTAATGTTCTGATCTGGGTAAAACTTGAGAACTCTCTGAGGACTGCTAGTTTGATGGGAGAATGCTTCCAGCTTGAGTTATCTAAATCTGCGAAAGTGGTAGTTTCTCTTGGGACCACAAAAATAAGTCTTGCGCCATCTGGCATTAAATCTACATTCCTATTGTTTTCTGCTAATGTTGGATTGAACCTTGAAGAGCCTTAGTATCTCTGTGCCAGCATTGTATGGAGAGGTGTTGCATACCACACACATTGCAAATGTGGGGAAATCTGCACAGCTGCTGGCATTGAAAGGCCAACAAAATTTACCTTTGACTGCAAATCGATCATCTTGTTGGATAGATTTGTAACTGTCCACCACAACGCTGAGCCAGGTGTCAGCATGTCTTGTCTCCCATTTTGACTGTCTTTCAGCTTTAACTTCCTAAACCTTTGATCATCATGATACCATGACACCCCCCTTTTTAATGCATGGGCCTCCCTTATGATAAGAAAGTATCCTAGCAAAGGAGATAGTCGTGGATGTATCCTTTTCTATAAGTATGGCCATGTAGTATATGAACTCCACTATCCAATTATCACAAGACTTTATTTTCAAAATTTTGGGTTGTCATCTTCCTAAGACCAATAAGAATTTCACTAAATCTTTGGGTCCCTTAAGGTCATCATCCAATATTCAGTGAACACTTTTGGCATCCACAAGATCAAATATGTCTATGAAGTCCCTTTTCCAATGTTTTTCTTCTACTGATTACTGTATATGTGCAGTGATGAGTAAACCTTGTGAATATTTTGTGGTGTGAATGCTGTTGGTATTTGTGTTCTATTTAGATAACAAATACTTGAAACTGTTTCGTAGGGCAGTGCAGTGTACTATTAATGTAAGGATTATGCTTTTTCTCTCAGTCGCTGTGTTATATATGGCATGAAACACTGTTCAATTATTTTTTTTTTTGCTATAGTTCTATTTCTGGTGATGAGTTAACACTAAATATCTGTTATTACGTATCATCTCTTCTCACAGCTCCCAACCTGAAAAGCTCACACAGTTAGAAGGACTGCATCCAGTTGGGCATTTAAAAAAACAAAACAAAAAAAAACGGATAGCCACACTGGTCTACCCTCAATAACAAACTTAACTAAGGTTGCTATTTGTTCTAATGTCTTTCTGCTTAAACTGTTTAATTCAGCCATACTGGGTCAACAGCACCACATTTCCCAGCCCTTAAATAAGTCTCCTAATGATAAAAAGTTCCACCAAATTGTATTGTTAAAGGTGCTGTCTGTGTTTAAATACAGAACACAGATTAGAACTTAAAGCAAGTAAAACAGCAAGAAAAAAAGCCTCTTACTTTAATCACAGGCTCTGAGGATTCCTCTGGTGTGAATATGCCACACTTTGCTCGCCCTCCAAGCTCGCTTCATGCCCCACCCTGCCCCCTATTCCCACTCACCCCAGTACCACTGAATTTATAACCCCTCAGCAACACCCACTCCCCCTCCTTTGCCAACCATTAAAAGGAATTCATTTATAATCCACCCCTTCCACTACCTCCTCACCTACTATTACACCTAAGATGCCTACCTACCTGGAGTATTATCCCCCCATTATGTCTCTAATACTTACTAAGTTTTCTAAAATACCCCCTCTACTCTACACCCTTCTTTTACTAATCACCCTTTATTCTCTCACCATCTATGAAAATCAATCCCATATAGGATTCAACCATCCCAAATGCCTTACTACCACCCCAATTCTTTCAAACCTTTCTGCCCACTCATTCATGTCCATCGACGCCAGCTCCTTTACCCCTAACACCCACCCTGTTATACCCAGATATGTTAACACCAAAACTAAATACTACCAAAAACTGATACATACATTTCTAAAGCACATAGCTAGTTTGCGCCACACCCTTACTATTGATGGGGATATCCACCGCAACCCTGGGCCACCATCCCCAGACAACAATGACTCTAATCATAACAGCCTAAGCATAAGACAAAGCCTAAATAGACCCCCCAACTCACTACTGATCTTCCACTTAAACATTAGAAGCATCAACAATAAGGTCTACAACCTCCATGTCCTCATGATAACCTAATCTCCTGACATACTTTGTCTCACCAAAACATGGTTAAAACTAACTAAGCCAGATAATAGAATTCTACCTCCAGGGTATAATATACTGAGGCTAGATCGTACTACCAGGAAAGGGGGAGGGGTTGCTCTTCTCTATAAAACCACCCTATATGTTACTCTAGATAACCTTCAACCACCTATATTTAACAAAGCAGAAATTATGATTTCCAAACTACAAATAAATAAAAACAAATGTATAAACATAGTATGTGTCTATATTCCCCCAGGTAATAACTCGGGGACTCTAGAAGTCATCCTCTATTGATTATTCAATGCCTACCCCCAAGAGACCATTGTTCTAGGGGACCTCAATATAGATCAGAACACCTGCACTGCAGAGACCCCAACCACCCACGTAAACCTACATGGTTTTACGCAAACTATAACCTCCCCTACTAGGATCAGCAAGCCTAACAATAAAGAAAGCATCATAGACTGGATACTAATTAATATCCCCCACCACATGTACAAATCAGGTACTCTCCCTGAAGATCTAAGTGATCATTTCTTAACGTATACTATTAAGCATAAAGTTGAATGTCTACATCTACCCACCTATAAAACAATAAGAAATAACAAAAACTTCAACCTTAATAAATTCTTAGAAGAACTTAAATTATGCACTTGGTCAATTCTAAAACAACATCCACTAGATGAGGCAGTAACACACTTTAATAACACATTCCTGGCCATCCTTGACAACCATGCACCTGCACGCTCTATTAGAATTAAAACAAAAGTTTCCCCCTGGCTCACTAAAGAAACCAAACTAAACCAAAGAAATAATGCCTGGAACACCTGGCACTCCTCTAAAGCCCCACAAGATCAACTCAAATTTCAACAATGCAGGAATGATACAAAAAATCCATATTACTAGACAAAAAAAAATATTTCTGCCATGTACAGCAGAAACACCACAACAAGCCACAAAAGTTATGGGCAGGTATTAACAAACTCCTCCACCCAGGGCAATCCACAACTCCAACCCCCTCAGCCCCAACCCAAATATCGCCAGAGTCCATTGCCAACACCTTCAACAGTTTCTTTACAGAAACCATCCAGGCCCTTGCTAGCAAACTTAAACCCACTTGTCCTAACGCTGAAATCCCTAAACCCAGTGACATTCTCTCCTTTAGCTTCCAAAAAGTTTTGACTTCACTCATTAGAGCCCTAATTAAAAAAACTCAAACCATCCACCCTTTCAGCTGACCTCCTCCCTGCAGACTACCTGCAAAAAGCTGCTGATGTTATAGCATACCCTGTCTCCATTTTGATAAACAGAACCATAACTGAAGCCTCTATCCCGTCTATCTGGAAAATATCACATGTCATACCACTCCACAAAGAAGGCAGCTCCACTGAGCTGTCAGACTATAGACCAATAACTATCCTTTCCCCTCTGGCTAAAATTATGGAAAAGTGTATCCATAAACAACTCTTACACTACCTTATTCAACATAATCTTCTGGACAACTCCCAGCATGGATTTAGACCACAGCACAGTACCACCTTAGCCCTCCTCTCCTTTTCTAATGTCATAAATTCCAACTGTAACAACAACAAACTATCTTCTGCCCTGTTTCTCGATCTTTCCAAGGCCTTCAACATGGTTAACCACCAGCTACACTTACCCTAAATAAAATATCCCTAAACAACCATGCCATACAATGGTTTCACTCTTATCTTAGTGGAAGACAGCAGGCTGTCCTTTGGCAGGACAAACTCTCCATCCTTCTCCCTGTTAACCTTGGTGTCCCTCAAGGCTCCATATTAGGTCCCCTTCTTTTCTCCCTCTTTATCAATGACCTCCACACTGTAATCCCAGACGCAGCATGTATACAATATGCTGATGACTCCACCCTGATTTGCTCAGCCTCTACCCATACAGATCTCCTTAGTTTAACCCAGAAAACCTTTAATACAGTGGAAAACTGGTTCACTGGTTCAACAGCTGATAGTAAACCCTAATAAAACAAAGCTATTGCTCTTCTCCCTACTTGCAAATCCTCTCAACCTTCGTTTACTATAACATCTAACAATGGGACCATAATCTCACCAGATATGTATACCAAGCTCCTGGGTGTTATAATAGACAACAACCTCAAATATGATATGCATGTAAACCAAACTATTAAAACCATTAATAAAAAAACTTGGCTCCCTATACAAAAACAAACCTTTTCTCACCCCTCTAGCTAGGACTGCCATTGCCCGTACCCATCTGCTTTCAACTCTACTCTATGCCTCACCAATACTCACTAACTTGAACAAAACTGATCTCAGCAAATTCTCTAGCTGCTACATTCAAATTGCCAGGCTTGCCACAGGAACTCCCTATAGGACACACCATTGTCAAAACCTAAACCTCTTAGGATGGCTAGAACTCCCCAGGCTAATTCAGTATAATCAACTTACTGTAGCATTCACGGTTATTAACCATCCAGAAAAAAATGCCCTCCCTTAAAAACATTATCCATCCCTACAAAAACACTAGGCCACTTCGTTCCACTACAAAAGTTTTGGTTCAGTCTGTTAAAGCTAACAACCTATGTGGAGAATCTTTGTTTGAAAATTCAGTAGGCAAAACCTGGAATTCGCTCCCATCTGACCTTACTCTGAACCCTTCCCTTAATCAGTTAAAAAAGAAAATCTAACCCAGTATTTTAAAACTCACTGGTTATGTCCTTGCTCTAACCCTGATTAAAGCCTCATCTACTTCCATATCCCTGCAATTTTTATTCACAGCGATTTACCTCTTACACTAAAAGGTTTGAAAAGAGAAACTGTAACATCTTTGCAGATACTCTCTATATAGCTGCACCTATAGGTTTGATAAGAGAAACTGTAACATATTTGTATATATTTCTGAATATAAACTGTATTCTTCATAGGCTTAAAATGTGAGACTGTAACTTGTATGTTAATACAATATGTTTGTGCATATACTGTAGCTTGCTTGTCTTTATCTGTTTGTAAGTTTGGAGATTTTCTCCCCAGGCCTCCGCTGAAAATGGACATGTATCCAGTCGGACTATCCCGGTCGATAAATGTAAAATACTCCTACTATTAGAGCTAGTCTAATCCTGCCATCCTCATTAAGAGCTTATATAAAAACCTCCAGATATGCAGTCCTCGTACTTGTAGTAGTATGTTGAGAATTGTCCTTGGCCTCTTGGGATGTAGCAACTAGACCTTGGTCACAGTCAGGGTATCCCACTGGGCTCTGTCCTAGGCCCTTACTTGTTTAGATTACATCTTTCAGACCTTTTTCAGCTGAGGCGTTCTATTGTCTATATGCAGACGACCTGAAATTGGGAAACTGATTACACGTGTTACAGACAAGGTATGTCTGCAAAATAACTTGACTAAATTGACCATTTGGGCACAGGAGAATAATATGCTTATAAATACATAAAAAACTAAGCAGATGAGATTTGAGACATAAATTGAAAGGTGAATATTTAATACAGCATGCAGTGATTGAAACTGTAGGCTAATTTAAGGACATGGGTATATGGGTAGATTCAGCAATGAGTTTTTCTAATTATATCAACCATTTGGTTAATGATAGTTATAGAACTGTAGGTTGTATAAAAATATTTATAAAGTCTAAGAAATCAAATGCGATGATGTCATTGCTTGTTAGTTACATTAGACCCAAACTTGAGTACAGAATAACAATATGGAAACCCTGTAAGAAACAAGCATGAGTAAACTGGAAAGAGTACAGCGGAGATATACCAAGGGCATTCATGGATGTGAAATTTTAAGTTATTATGAAAGACTAAAATATCTGAACTTGCACAGTGTCTCTTAGAGATATCTAAGAGGATATCTTATTCAGGTATACAGGGCATTTAGGGACAACTACCTCTGGGAATGGTTGGGGCTGTCAAAAAGTACTAGAGAATCATCAGACAACCTGTGTAGAAGATTCTATAGGAATGAGAAGTGCACTAATTGGCTCTCAGACAGAGTAGCTGATGCATGGAACAGACTACCAAATTACATTAAAACAAGTACTAGTTTAGATATTTTTAAAAACAGCCTGGACACTTATTATGAGAACAAGTGTTTTGGTATATTGGCAGGCTAGAAGGACATTAATGCCCATGCTTGAAATATTTGTATGTACGTATGTATAGTGAGCCAAAATATGTTATGTAAGACTGAAGACTTGGAAATTATAAGACTGTAAAATCTGTATATGTTTTTCTTAATTACATTAGGTAACTTGTATGGCCCTCATTAATCAACAAATGCAGGGCAATTAAAGAAATAAATCAGATCAGTGAAGAACACTTTTTGATAATATTATCTTGCAACCTTAAAAGAATGAGAAAATGTGAACTAATATGCATTTATTGGTGAGAAAGCAATAAATACTTACAATTCTTGAAGTGATTGTGAAAACAAGGTTGACTACCTGTTTTAAAACTTAATAAACTTGTTAGAGATTGAACAGAGGCAGATGTAAAATAAGTAGGGGAACCATCCCTGAAATAGGACAAATTAAACTATTGTACTTCGCTTTGCATTAGTTTGCTTTGTTGGGATGGGGTGGAGTGATATTTGAAAATGCTTGGGTAGAGTAGCAAACTGTTCAGTCTCTGAAGTCTGCTGTTGGTTAATTCTATTAATTTTATTATATTAAATTTAATTGTATTTATATATTTAATTCTTTATGTTTTTGCTTCCACTAAAAGAAAGCGATAGCTTCAATTAAAGCTACGAAATGAAAGCCACTTCCACCCCAAGTGAAAAAGAAAGAAAGAGTCTGTGAAAGTAAACATGGCCCATATAAAACACCTGATAGTCCCACACCATCGCGCACCTCAATGTATACATGCTGTTTTTTTTCTCTTTTTTAAACTGTGATCACTCATGGAGGAAAAGGAAGAAAAAAATCAAGCAAGGTGGGAAGAAAGGGTGATGGAACAGGGAACACTATAACCAGAAGTGGAAATAACTGCCAAAAAAAAAAAAACAGACAAGGAGGGGACATTGATGGAATGTCCAGAAGCCAGCCTTTGTATTTGTTGAACTACAGGAACAAGAGAGAGCCCACAACAATTTGACAAAGCCAGGCTCTGACAGAAGAAAAGGTAAGCAGTCCATGCTAACTATACGGAAACGCTATTTCTTTATTCAACATTTACTTACCAGGAAAGTCTGATTGGGCCAGAAAGTGCTCATTTTCAGCAGAGGCCAGGGGAGAAAAGCTCCACAATCACAATCTTTCAAAAATCAAGTACAGATATTTTAAATCACAAAGTACCATGTTACACTACTATGCTAAGACAGTTAAAATACCTAGAGAACCCTTCCACCGTATAACTGTTAAAATAACCATAACAACCAGAAAGAAAGAGCAGGCTAACTTACAAATGGTCACTAGACATGTGCACTAAATTTTGTTGAACAGCTGCATGCCAGAATGTCATCTAGAAATGGAGAAAACTAACAAAAGGACAGCCTTCAGTCTTCTAACAGTGGGAATGGAGCAAGACAAAACAGCTTGCTCGGAATTTCTAAACGGTTCCTAGACACATTTTTGTTTTACTTCTTATTTTGCCTTAGGATTTAAATAAAAATGGATTGTTTAGTGTTAAGACACCCTACAAGAACATATAATTCAAATATAATCTTTATTTCCACATGTTGAACCTATGATGTATGTCAAGTAACCTGCATGTTTTATAACTGAAAGCATTATTTTACTTTGAAGAGCATTACTTTATTCTGTCTCTTATATACAGTGTCAAATGAATGTGCTCCTATGTAGATATGATATTTTGTCATGGTTGAATACTAAATGTGATGGGCTGTTATGAGCAAGAATCTCTTCTCGAACAAATGCTGTGAACACTTATTAATCCTCCCTGTCCAGCCTAAGGGCTTCTCGGTCATTTCGGTCATAATTTGGCAATGTTGTTGCCAAATACCTTGAAATGAATGAAGTGGGTGTCTCTGATCCATTTGGGAACCTGTGAAATAAAATGATACTGATTCCAAAAGGCAAATCAGCTGATGCCAGCCTAATAACACAAAGACTGTCACTATGGCTGTATGACAAGAAAATGAGACACATCACAGTGAGTCCCAAAAATGCAAGTAGTAAAGTATGATTATCATTTTTTTTTTACAGTGATAACCTAAATGCACTGCAATGCTACTTAAGGATTTCTGTAGGGGAGCTTCAACCTCTGCACCCCAAATATTTTAAGCAGCGCCTCAATCACCCTGTTACTTATCTAAAGTAGCTGATAGTGTATTACCTTTAAGTAAAGGGAATACTCCAATTTACCTTAATTTCAGGCGTAGTATATTATAATAAGAGTTGCACTTTCCCAGACAATGTTTTTATGCCCACAGTTATGGGTCTTGAAATTCTGTTTTGCTCCTAGGTAAACATTTCTTTTAGCATACACTCATTCTTGGTTGCACTGAAACTGCCATTTACTGCTGGTTATCTACTTCAAGGTACACCCATATTTCAGTAATGCTTTGGGTGAATATAGAACCATTATAACCACCATGACTATGGCTTTTGTAAGATCTTGTTGCAGTGGCTTATATATCCTTGGTACATCCTCACCTGTGACCCAGTCTGAGGCTTAAGTACCTTTAGGACAGCCTCCATCTTGAATGATGGTTTACACAATCTATACCTTTCATGCCTTTTTTATTTAAAGAAGAAACATTTTTATTAAATTATCACTTATGACATAGGCAAGCATACGAAGCCGCGGTGGTGCATCGATAGCATTGTCACCTCACAGCAAGAAGTTCTCCCATTCGATTCTCATTTGGAGCGCCTTCTGTGTGGAGTCTGTATGTCCTCTCCGTGGTCGAGTAGCATTCGAAAGACATGCGTGAATGGGTGTGCCTTTGTTGAAGGCTGGGCGTCGAGCTGGCACCTTGGCACCATAAAAATCTACTGCCAATCATTAGTGGACCGGAGTTCCACAGTGGCGACCCCTAACCGGGAAAAGCCAAAAGCAAAACAATAACAACATAGGCAAGCATACATTTAATATAAATAAAAAAAACATATTGGCACATAGGTGCAAACACCATATATCACTTATAATCTGTCCTGTCATTGTCAGTCAAGAATTACAAAGCTCATTCAATTCCCGTCTTCCTTTAAACCTTATTCCTCCTCCAAAACATTATTCTGCATGTATTGTTCCCACAATTCCCATTTTTATGTAATTTGCTCCTATCCTTTTGTAAAGCTCCCACTTCCAATTGTTTTATCTCTGTTACTATATTTACTACATCTAGTGCACTTTGTTTAGACTTTGATTTCCATTTTCTAGTAATTGTCTTATTTGTTAGCCACCACATTTAAACTCAGCAAGGCCTTACTATATCTAGACAATTCCGATTCTGTATCACAGCTCAAAAAATCATTTCCTTGCTTACACAAAGTTGGCCACACAGTATTTCTGATAGAGTCATTTGCAGATAAATTTTAAAGTCTGCCCACTCATTACACTCCTAACAATATGTTCCTAATTACCTCTTTCCTCCTCATCACACCTCCAACATTTGTAATCTACCTGAAGATTAATTCTTTGGACTCTGCTTGGGGTATAAAAATATCTATGCAAACACATTCAAGTAAAGATCCAAAACCCTACCCAAGATCCCTACCTAGAACTCTTTAACAAAAGCCCCTGAGAGGGTATCCTCCTGAGTTCCTAAGCACCTTATAGCTGGCTATAACCTTCTATAGCTAATTCCCACACGATCTCTCCCACTCTGTAAATATTGTAAATAGCTTTTGACTTTAACTGTGTGAATTTGTTAAAATGTATCTGCACAATATTTTTCCACTATGGGCAATATTGCTCACATTTTGTATTATTTGATATGCATTTGTAGTTGTACCTTATTTTTACTGGACTGCTATCTTTACTGTAATCTGTTTCATGGAGCTTTTCTCCCCGGGCCTCCACTGAAAACGGGCACTCTGGGCCCAGTGGACCTCTCCGGTAGTCAAACTGGAAATGAATAAATAAATAAATAAAATCTTCCAGACTTTGTTGCATATTTGGGAAGCATACATATACCCCCTCCTCCACTGTTTCTTTGCAAATTGTTTATCCAATTTCTCTTCACAATCCTTTCTAACCTCTTCTGATTGATTTCTATCGTTATCATGCAATATTTTATATGCCCTACTAATTATCCTTTTTTAACAGCAGCTTCTTCTCTAGATTTTACTAAAATCTCTACCAGTGCTGGACTTTCACATAGGATCCCCCTATTTATTTTTCTTTTCCTATACTCTTATATCAATCCTTGACAGGGAAGGTAAACTCTAGTTTGCAGTCCAAACAAATTCTTAACCTCTTTGTATTCTTTTATCTTTCCCTCTTTAATTATTTGCGCCCAATACCTTGTTTCCTCTCTCAGTTTTTGCTAGTAAATTCCAGCTCACTCTTGCTTATTCTGTATAACCCTATCAGCAGAATCTCTTTTCTCAATCCCTGTGCTGACTTAGTTCTCAGAATACATTCTGCTACTTTATAAATATAATATTCTATATGGTTATTGTTATTCTCCTTAAGGATCTGCATCCAAAATCCCAGTCTGCCGTTGTTTCTTGAGCTTCCCTCTGTTTCATCATCCATTTCTACTTTGAATTACAGCGTTCTGCTTGTACTATGTACAGGAACCTTAGCTGTGTAGCACTGGAATACCCCTTCAAATCAGGTAATCTCAAACCACCTTGTTCTATTGGAAGGATCAACTTATCCCACTTGACACTTGCCCTCTTTCCCTCCCAGATGAAATCCTTTGACTCTTTATTAATTGATATCCACAACCTCTTCTCTGGCTGATAAAAATATGCCTGACCTGTGTATAAGACTAAAGGGACTAAAATATTTTCACTGCTTGCACATTGCTATCCATATCCATAAAACAGTGCTTCCAATTTCTCAGTTTTTTAATTATCTTTTATTCAGTGTCTTCCCACATAGTCTTAGCTGCCATAACACAATCCTTTTTAATCAATATTCCTAAGTACTTAATGTTATCATATCCCCATAAATATAGATATTGCTGAAACCATTTATGTGGGTACATACAGTAGTTTACAGCTATTACCTTTGTTTTAGCTTCATTAATTTTGTATCCCAAAAAGACCTGAAACTGTCTCAGAATGTTCAGCAACACTGAAATCTCCTTTTCTGGTTTTATCAGGTATAAAATAATATCATCTGCAAATACAGCCAGATTTTCTTGACTAGTATACCACTTATATCATTGAATTTCTGAATCTCTTATTTGTTGAACAAATGGGAAGGAAGACACCCCTGCCTGGTTCATCTGCTCAAAAAAAAACTTATCAGAGAGGACCCCCACACACTTTAATTTTCGCCTCTGATTCCTCATATATCCTCTTGACAGTTATTCTGTCAAGTGCTTTCCCTGCATCAAGACCCAACAAAAACAGCGGTATTTTCTTATATTCTGCTTCCCTCTGGATCATCATTGTTCTTTTAATGCTGTCAAATATTTGCTTCCTCTCCACAAAAACACACTGATCCATATATATCAGTTTTGGCATTATCTTTGCCATTCTTTTAGCCATTATAGACATGAACGCTTTATAACCTTTTTTAGAATTGAAATGGGCCCATATAATACTGGAGTTGATGCATCTTTACCCTCTTTAGGTATTACGGCCACCATTGCTTTCTTCTAGGATGTTGGTGCTTCTCCTCCTTTTAAAATACTGTTAAACAAAACCTTCCAGGTCTTTATCATACCTTTCACGTCTTGTCAGTTTTTTAATGCATTTGGCAACTATCTTTTTTCAGAAGCACTTGAAGCAACAACTAGCCATTAGGATCTCACTTTTGTAATACATCTTTTGATAACTCTACAGAAAACAGTATTCTTACTGTAGCTATTCTCAAAAAGAATACTACGGAGAGCTTCTTAAATTCACTAAATAATTAGAAAAATTAATTAGAGAAAAATACAACTTCAAAATCTGTGTACATCTCTTGCTACATACTGCCTCAAATTCGGCAAATGTTCCAGCTGATAACGACTAATTATCTTAGTTCTGTGCATCCACTTTCTGGCCAATCAGCATTGATATGACATTTTCAGTAATGTCATACTGTAATCTGACTGGCCTGACTTTGTGACAAAGAATAAGAGTTGCTAATATGAATGTATATTCCACTGTAAACCTGTTCAGTCCTACAACTGCAATAAAATTAATAGATTCATAAGAAACCATTCAAGAAGCTGTACTGGAAGTTCATGCAAGTTAATCTCTTAGTTATGTACTTACCATAACGATAGATGTATGTGATCCATCACGCCTACATTCAATACTGATGGGCTCGGAGCCGAGAATCGTCTCCGACTCGGCCGTTCTGACTAGCACGAAGTCTCTCATTGGCTGGGCCAACCCTATATCCCAGGATGCACCACGCCCAAAACCCCAGATCTAGTTTGCCCCCAACACATTCTTCCACCCACAGAACACACAAGAGACAAGTGTAAGAGGAGAGAAAAAATAATATCCTCATGGGAATCAGACAATACTTGTCTCCTCCAAATCCAACAGGAAGGGGGAAGGAGGGTGGGTACGTAAGAATGTAAGCGAGATGGATCACATACATCTATCGTTATGGTAAGTACATAACTAAGAAATGTAATGTGATCCTATCTCGCCTATATTCAATGCTGATGGGACAGCGTCCCTAGCACCTAAATCCTGGGAGGCTCACTGGAAAACACTCCTGAGCACTGTGGAACCAAAGGAAGCACGACCTCTAGATGCCATGTCCGATTTATAATGAGAAATACAGGTATGTGGAGAAGTCCAAGTAGCCGCTGCACAAATCTCATCCACGGACAGCCTAGCGTGAAAAGCCACTGAAGTTGCCATAGCCCTGGTAGAATGCGCCTTCACTGGAAAGGGAAGATTCCTACCCTTCAATGCATAAATGAATGAGATGCAATCTCTAATTCACCTAGCGATAGCGCCTTGGTTACAGATCTGCCAATTCTGTTGTCCGAAAAGGACACAAACAACTAGTCTGATTTTCTCTCCTGTTGTGTCCTATTCAAATAAAACCTCAATTGTCTATGCACATCCAACTGGTGAAATATGTATTCTGCTTTGTTAGAGAATTGTGGAAAAAAGACTGGTAGCTCAATAGCCTGTTGGAGACAAAATGCAGAAGATACCTTAGGGAGAAAGGAAGGATTTAGTCTTACAGATACTCTGTCGTTGTGAAAAATCAAATAAGGAGGTTTGACAGAAAGGGCTTGAAGCTCCGATACCCTTCTAGCTGAAGTAATGGCTACCAAAAATGCAGTCTTCCATGATAAGAATTTTAATTCGCAAGTGGTGCGAAATCAGGGGGCGAATTAACCAGGCTCCTTTTAGAAAGGCTTTATACAGCTTATGACCCATGAGGGAAGGTTCATGAGCTACGTGATAATTAGAGATTGCTGCCAATTGAACCTTTATAGTGGAGACAGTGGAACCCTGTCTAAAAAGTGTCTCCAAGAAATCCAACACCGCTGACACAGGGGCTGTGAGGGGATTAAGGTCATGCTGCTCAGCCCAAATAGCAAACCTCTTCCATTTACTAGAGTAAATCTTTCTAGTAGAAGACTTATGAGAGGAGGACAGAATCTGTAGTACCTCCGGGGTAAGGTTATGCTGTCTGACTAAGGAAGGAAGTGGAGTAGCCAAGCAGCGAGTCAGAGTTCGGAAGGATGGATGAGGCTGTCCCGACTGATGAGTCAATAGGTCTGGAGCTGGGTCCAGGATCCAAGGCCCATCCACCGCATATTTCCGAAGGAAAGGGAACCAAACTTGATGGGGCCAGAGTGGTGCTATCAGAATCATGCTGCTTCCCACGTAGATTGCCTTCTGAATCACTCTTGGCAAGAGAGGAACCAGAGGGAAGGTGTAGAGCAGACCGGAGGGCCAATCGTGGACTAGAGCATCCCTGGGTGGCTCCCCTTGAGGAGGGATTAGAGTGAAATAATTTCTGCACTTCGCACTGAGGGGACTGGCAAAGAGGTCGCAGCAGGGAAGACCCCACCTGGAGAATATCTGAGCCACCACTCGATCGTTCAGGGACCACTCGTGAGGCATCAGAATAGCTCTGCTCAGCCTGCCTGCAATCACGTTGGACTTCCCCGGAATGTGCATTGCCTCTAGAAAGCACTGGGAAGCGATAGCCCAGTTCCACACTCTCATGGCTTCCCTGCAAAGGGGATAGGACTTGGCTCCCCCCTGTTTGTTCAGATACCAGACAACCGACATATTGTCGGAAAGAATTGCAATAGTTCCCTGGGGAAGAAAGCTGTGGAGTGCCTGCAATGCTAGAAGCACTGCTCTCATCTCCAGAACACTGATATGCAAGTGAGTCTCGTGTTCTTGCCAAGTACCTTGAACCGTCCTGCCCAGGTAATGTCCCCCCCACCCCATCTGGGAGGTGTCCGTGGTTACTGTGGCAACGGGGGACGGTGGGATGAACAATCTTCCTTGATTCAGATTGGAGGGGAGAAGCCACCAACAAAGATCTTCTCTGCATCTCTCCGTAATGAAAACCGGATGGGACAAGGGCAGATCCTGATATGACCACTGGGCCGAAAGAAGCCATTGAAGTATTCGCATGTGCAACCTGGCAAGAGGGACTAGAAGGATGGTAGCCGCCATTATTCCCAGCAACTGCAGAACTGTTCTGGCTTGGGTTTTCTGTGGGGCAATAAGGCCATAACTTGAGCCTGTAACACCTTTATTCTGTCTAAGGGTAGGAATGCTCGCATCTCTACAGAGTCTAGGTCTGCGCCGATAAAGGCAACACGCTGTGATGGCAGCAATACAGATTTTGCACAACTGAAGGTAATGCCTAACAGACATCCCCATTTGAAGGTGGTTCTCATGGCTTGAGGAAGTAGATGCCTGGTGGGGGCGGTGAGGAGCCAGTCATCTAGATAAGGAAACACCTGGAATCCTAGATGTCTCAGGTGAGCCGTCACCACTGCCAAACACTTGGTAAACACCCTGGGGGCTGTGGTGAGACCAAAGGGCAGGGCCCGGAATTGGAAATGACTAGCTCCCAGCCGGAAGCGTAAATGATGCCTGGAGGCCTTGTTTATCTTGATGTGATAATAGGCGTCCTTGAGATCTATGGAGCACATCCATACTCCTTTCTCCAGCAAGGGGAGAATGGATTGTAACGTGACCATTCGGAACTTGGACTTTTTCACAAAGTGGTTTAAATGGCTGAGATCCGGAATGGGTCTCACGTTCCCTGTTCTTTTCGGCACCAAAAATAACCTTGAGTAAGTTCCTGATCCGATCTGGTCTGCGGGGATTGATTGGATGGCTCCTTTTCTTATCAGCTTTGAGATTTCTAGTGCTGCTTGATCCCGTTGACTGGGTGGAATGTCCGGGATTCTTTTGGACGGAGGGGGAGAACGGATGAAGGGAATGATATAACCTCCGGCGATGATTTGAAGCACCCATCGATCCTGAGTGATGGACTCCCAGGCCTGAAGGTGCTCCGAAAAACAACCCCCGACTGGCTCCGGAGACGCACAGTCAGGTAATCCCTCAGGGATAAAAAACAAACCAGATAGCGAAACAAACCACGTCCACAATGAAAGGATGTCCAACAAGTCACGGAGACTAAAACACAGAGTTTATTAACAAGATAAACGTACAGTGTGAGCAACTTCTTCAGACAATTAACACTTGATCTAATAAGAAATTTATACCCTCATCACTCAACCCACATGGTTTATACATCAATTAAGGGTTAAAGTGATGGAGTTACATAAAGAACTAAAGCAGCTAAAAGTGTACATTTGTAGGTGTATATGAAATATATACATGCTTATAAGTAGATGTTTTACTAAAGAAACAAATATATATTTTTTTCTAAAACATACACTCAATCAACTCGCAAACAACTCTAATAAATATATATATATATATATGTGTATAAAAAGATATATATATATATATATATATGTGTGTGTGTATAAAAAGAACGCCTACGAGAGTATGTATATAACAAAGTGTGTATGTATATATATGTATGATGCAATGCAATTGAACAAAAACCACAGTTGTCAAATAAAGGCAAGCAGTCTACTAAAGCTTAATACTACAGTATGCTCCCTCACAAGGTGGTTCTATTCAAACCATTCAAATGCCAAACATTCAACAAGTATATTTCAAAGTATGTAACCTATTAAATGAATAAGTCGCTAAAAAATTGTCCTTCTTTATATATGTTTTATGTTTTTATATTATGTATGTTTACATTAGAAAAAGCTTGGCCAACGCTTCCCAAAAGTCATCGGAGAGTACAAAATTGTATATGTAAACAATTCTGGCTAGTTAAACCTTTTTTTTACCAAATATATTTTGGAACATTTGAAGTAAAATAAAAGTAAAAATATATATATACATAAAAAAATACGTATAAGAATACATATAAAAGTATTTCTATATATAAGAGTGTATATAAAATGTTTCTATATAAAAATATTTATAATATATGTTTAAGTTATCAAATTAGTAGGTAAATTGATAAGTTGATTATTAATTGTTAAATTGTACATTTGTTTTACGTGTAAACATCTCAACATGTAAGTAAATAAGATGAAATATAAAACGAATCCATATAGTACAAATAAAGTGTTTTTTCTATCATATATATTAAACCACTACACGGAATTAGGTATATATGTCATACTTATCATTACATTAAAAAGTAGGAGAGTAGTAAGAAAAGTTGTTTAAAGTTGAAAATAGAATTAGTAATTAATTGTAATATTAAGTAAGTAAAGCTATGACATAGGTAAAGGTGTTGGTTTATTATTTCCTATTCAAGCTCCTTAGTTTTAATAAACAACTAATATTACAATGGTCGTTTAAACCTGGGTAGACAAATGCATTAGTACGCCATTGCCAAGTCAGTTCACGTTCTTCTAAAAGCAAGTTGTAGGGTCCACCCCTGATGTTGGTCTGAATCTGGTCTAATGCCATAAATTTAAAGTTAAAACATCTACTTATAAGCATGTATTTATTTCATATACACCTACAAATGTACACTTTTAGCTGCTTTAGTTCTTTATGTAACTCCATCACTTTAACCCTTAATTGATGGATAAACCATGTGGGTTGAGTGATGAGGGTATAAATTTCTTATTAGATCAAGTGTTAATTGTCTGAAGAAGTTGCTCACACTGTGAGCCGCTTATCTTGTTAATAAACTCTGTGTTTTAGTCTCCGTGACTTGTTGGTAATCCCTCAGGGATGCTGGAAGGAGGAGCCACGAAAGGATTCGCAGTTTCCTGTATTGCGGGGGCCTCCACCGCCTCTGGGGCGATGTCTTCCAGAGTAATTTCCCCCTCCTCTGCCTCTGGAGGGGGGTTCACTCTGATGGGCAGGGGAAGACTTTTGAGACTTTCTGAACCACATTTTCCCTCCCCTCTGAGCCTTGGGATAAGGTCTAGTGGGGAGAGAAAAACGGGCCCCAACGGCAGACAAAGTCTTACCCTCCTGCTCACATCTCGTGAGGGTATCTTTCACTTTGGGTCCAAAAAGGGAGGACCCATCGAAAGGGGCGTCCGTGAAAGAAGACATGAAAGCCTCCACAAAATGACACAAGCGCATCCAAGCTTGCCTCCTGAGGGCTACGCCTGAACTCGCTGCTCTACCCACCCCCTCGGCTGCATTAGATATGAGCCTCATGGACGAGTTGACGATGGAAGAAAGGGTAGACAGTTGGGCATTAACAGACTGAGTCAATGCCTCAGGCACATTACCCGCCAGGGTATCTCCCAACTCTTTAATAAGATCTCTTTGGAGCCGCGTAAAATGACACAAGTAATTTAGCGACCGCAAAGTAAAGGTCGCTGAAGACAGGGTACGCTTCCCATACCTATCCATGCTCCTAGACTCCTTATTAGGAGGATGGATGGAAGTAGAAGCCTCTGCCACATCCTGCTGAGTGGCAGACGCCACCACCATGGCATCCACAGGAACTCCCTTGGTCAAAAACTCTTTCCCAGGAGGTGCCGATAGGAATTTATTGGGGCGGCTAGGAACTGGCTCCACAGAGTCAGGGTGTTCCCACACTCTTCGACAAATAAGATCCAACAATTCATCGAAGGGTGGAGACACCCAAGAGGTGGAAGGCTGGGCTCTGAAGGCCTTGAGGAAGACCGACTCCTCCTCAGAAAGGTTTTTGGATGGCCAGTCGCCCCGCTGTCTCAAGATCTTCAGGATGTCGGAGAACGAGACATCATCTGAGGATGACTTCGGGGACCCTTCTGCATCATCGAGGTCGGTGTCTGAGGTGACAGACTCATCTGGGGAGTCTAGGTGCTTCCTCTTACACAGCTTCTTTCTGGGAGGCTCTTCAGGCACGGACTCTGAAGGGCCTTCAGAAAGCAGGGGACCACACATGGAGGTATCCTCAGGCCTTGGAGCCCCACTGTCCAGAGATAGAGGGTCACCAGAAACTCTAGTCGTAGTGTCCAGGGAGGGAGAAGCCAATTTGGGTGAAGTCACCAAGGACTTGGCCAGCACGCTCCTCATAGCCTCGAAGGTGGGTCCCCCCAAATCGAATTAAGGGCCCGTCTCCGAAACCATGACCGGAGTCAGGGTTCCCCTAGCCGAAGCACCAAGGGGGAGACTCGGAACTGAAGTCAGTGGTCCCGATGTATCACCCTCTGTCCCGACTGAGGACCCCCGAGTACCGAAACCTGCAGAAGGAATAGAGAAGGTTGGAGCTGAGGCCGGAACCGAAAGACTGGCGGGGGGTCTCGGAACCGACCCAAGGACTTCACTCGACTCAGCACTCTCCGACTCCGACAACACCAAGGTTGTCGGAGGAGGAAGGAATGGAACCGATACAATGGTGGGCTCTGGAGCCGACTGGGCTGGAGCCGAAAATAATTTAGATAACACTGGCGACTGTAAGAGTCTCTGGACCACACTATCTATGTCCGAATCAGATAACCTGGAGGACCTGGAGGAGACAGAAGGGGGTCGAGAAACCTTTCCCATCGGATCCAAGACACGACTAGGAGAACGGCTCCGAATCAGCTCCAAGATGATCGGAGCCGAAGCAGGCTCGAGAAGCACTGAAACCTCCTTCGGCATCGAAAGCCATGGAACTGAAGAAGCCGGCTCCGAAATGGAAAGTATTAGCTGCGGCTCCGAAACCAGTGGAACCGAGACAGTGGACCCTGCTGTTGACCCTGAATCCTGCAGCTCCGAGACCAATGGAGCCGAGGAAGGAGACACAGCTTTAGACCCCATAGCCAACGGCTCCGAGACCAGTGGAGCCGAGGAAGGGGACATCGACCTGGATCTTTTCACCGGCAGCTCCGAAGAAGAGGACGGAGCCAGGGACTTCTTTTTCGACTTAGCCCTGGACTTTTCCGAGGGAGGAGAAACAGCTTCCTCAAAGGAGGGTTTGATTAAACCCTTCAGGGTAAGTTTATTTTTTTCTCTCCTGCAAAACTCTCGAAGAGAAAGCATGACAGACACTGCAAGATTCTTGCAAGTGTTTGGCGCCAAGGCAGTATACGCAAATCGCGTGACCATCTGTCAAAGACATTTTATAGCTGCACTTTGCACATTTTTTAAAGCCCGATGGCTTATGTTCTTTTTCTTTGGTAGACATGATGTACAAACACAAGTCAAACACAAGTTAAACACTGGGGGGGGGGGCGCCGAGACAAAAGATAGGGCAAAGGCCCTCTAACTAAAACGGGCCTAGCCCGCCAAACAGAAGGATCACTCACACAACAGGAATAAACAATCCCACTCAAACAAGTCAGTTACTAATTACTACAACGTAGCTATGAAAATAGCTTTTGAATATAAATTTTCCTACAGAAAACGCTATGAGATATGAAAAAATCACAAAAGAGGGTACTTAGCCACAGCCAAGTTGAGACCACGTCGATACTCCAATAGCGGCAAACGAGATCTGGGGTTTTGGGTGTGGTGCATCCTGGGATATAGGGTTGGCCCAGCCAATGAGAGACTTCATGCTAGTCAGAACGGCCGAGTCCGAGACGATTCTCGGCTCCGAGCCTATCAGTATTGAATGTAGGCGAGATAGGATCACATTACATCTATAGCTTCACATTCAATAGCAGGTTAGGTACTGAATCTGCCTTCCATAGAGTACTTCCAATGCAGCAGTTCCGTGAAGAGGGAGCATTTGTTTGGTTTGCTCTCCTTTCCAAAGTCATATCTTTGATAAATGCTCTAGTGTGACACAGAACTTAAAAAAATATGCTTTTTGTTGTGGCGATACTATATTCACCACATTTTTTGAAAGAAAGAGGCTGCCAACTCAGAAGACTTCAAAAGATCAGTCATAACATTTCATGAATTTTGTTTTTTAATTACATTCAATATTTTGCAGGTGGACTTTTTTTTGTTATAGGTACATAGCCTGGCATGGGAAGAGTACAAAATATTTTTAAACTTACAGTTTGCAAAGATTATAAGGAAATGGTTATCAGGGAGAGGATTCTGACACCTGCACATTGTTGAACTGTAACAGAATCTGTCTCAGAACTAGAACTCACTGCTGTAAGAACTTTCATCTCTTAAATTACATATTTATTTCCTCTCTAGAGAGGTCCAGCATGTCACTTTGAATTAGCACCATCATGTCTGTATCCCTATACTCAATAATAAGAACATTTAAACAGCATGTAATCTTTTTGGTCCAGAGCTTTTCTATTGTTACCAATATGTTTTTTTTTTCATATCTGTACTTGTTTGTGTCTTTCGGCTTTTCCCAGTTAGGGGTCGCCACAGCGGAACTCCGGTCCGCTAATGATTGGCAGCTAATTTTTACGTACTGGCTTGCCAGGCCTGATGCACAACCTTCAACGAAGATACACCCATTCAAGCATGTCACTACGCAGAAGACGCTCTAGCTGAGAATCGAACCGGACAGCATCTTACTGTGAGGTGGCAACACTACCGCAGCACCACCACCGCTTACTTTTTCAAATCTGTACTTAATTATTTAAAATTCACTATTCTTTTTCTCATTGTTAATTGTCATCATTTTTGTCAATGATTGGATTTATAACTCCCCTTATTATGTCAAAAAGTGTACTGTGCTTCTGGGGCTTTTCACCCTGGACCTCCATTGAAAATGGGATCTAGGCCTAGTCAGACTTTCTCAGCAAACACGTGAGATAAATAAATAAATATTATTATGTACAAAAACACTATACATTTTTAATGTGGCTTCATCGTCTGTTGGAAACAGACATGGAGAAGAAAACAGATTATGAAATCCCATAGTGCACATGGCTTTTGAGATATGCTGGTCTACTTGTCAATATCATTAGGATCATAAATAGATTCTAGTTAAAAAACGTCATATTAATTAGCAAGTGTCAAACTGAAATGCTTGCTGCCACTGTTAAAGGGTTTTAAAAAAGATAAATATTTTGTCATGACACACCTGTTGTTTGAAATAGTGATTGAGTGATCCTTACATTCAAAACCTTGGAGGGCTGCAGATGGGAAAGAATATTTGTTCTGACCCACTAATTTCGGTAACACAAGACAGATTTTCCCTTTTCAAGGATGTGTACACTAGCTTGTCTCTTGGCTATACATTTTTTTTCCTGTGACAATCTTGCTACTCCAGTAGTTTATCTCATTTGAGTTGGGACTCCTTAATTTCTGCAACAAAAGGTGCATAATTTCCATTAAATTACATTCCTACAAAAAATGACAATCTTTTGTGACCATCCTCGCCACCCTGACTAATTGGCCCTTCACAACCGATTTCTATTGTGTCAGGGGGTGGGCACTGGAGAAATGGAGGAATGTATTTGATGTTTGGGAGAAGGGGATACCTGCACCTTTTGTTGCTGAAGTTAAGGAGATTATGAAAAAGAGGAAAAATATTTTGCATTTATATCAGGAAGGAAATTATTTCGATCTAGGTCACGAAAGAACAAAGGTAATGGTGGAATTCCCATGTTCATTTATCACAACCTATAACTTAAACAGCAATATTATTAGATGGATATTGAATAAGAATTGGGATATATTAAGGGAAAGGGGAGATTTCCACAACATTTTTCTGATAAACCTCATATGATGTTTAAGAGAGAGAAAATATCAAATGATCAAATGTGGGCATTGTTTCTGTTGTACATGGATTCATGCTGGGCAAGCCTACTAATACTAGAGGCAAACGTATTGCTGTCAAAGGAAAATTTAACTGCAACAGAAAGACGTAGTTTATGCTGCACTATGCCAGTTCTGTATGTGTTTCTATATTGAAATATACTGAGCGGATGTTAAGAGAAAGGGTGTATGAACACCAGTATGACATCCATAAAGAAAATAATTACTAATGCTTTGGCTAAGCATATTTTAGAATTTCCAGAACACTTTTTCCATTTTGTTAAAGTGCAGCAAGTCCCCCGTAATTTGAGAGGTGGAATTCACATACTTCAGAAAATGAATGCTAATGAAAAATCTGTGTCTGATGACGTTCTAAGTTTATAAGAGCAATATTTAAAATCTGTCCCTGAGTTTGAGTATTTGTCACTCATTATTTTAGGGTCTGTCCAGATTTCTTGCTGTTAGAAGTTGAGAGGTATGATGTCAAGTGTTTTATTTAGTCCATTTATAGCTTTCGCAAACATAAACAGTTAATAAGGTAAGGTTGTTTATGTCTGGAAATAGTTTGTAAACTCATCTTCTCCTTATTGCATATGTATCCTGTGTTTCTGACAATGATACAGAGTTCATACCCATTTACCTGCCAAGTTAAGAAAAGAAATGAAGAAAAACAACTTACAGTCTATCCTCCTCAGTAATATTATGTACTGTGAGGACCCAACTAGTGGCTATGTGTGTATTAAAAAGCCAAAATATATAGAATTTGTTGTGACATTTTTACTGTTCAACTGTAACACTAATTTAAATATTTTCTTGTATTGCTTGCCCCGTTAATTTTTTGAAGGAAATATGTTTTCATACTTACCTGTTTGATCTTGTATTTAGACCCCTGAAATCTTTCTATCATGAATTTCCTATGAGTAATCTCTGTAGCACCAGTCCATGAATGAATTTTGCAGATTTTAAATGTTTTCAGTTTTAAAATAATAAAATGGAAGAGTACCAGTTTAAAAACGTCTTTCCTCTGACCAGAAATATTCCTTACTTGCTCACATTCATTGTTGATCTCTGAGTGTTTGTCATTTCTTATGTATACAACTATTTTCTGTTAGGATTACTTGAAACGCAGTCAGTATACTCTTAATTTTGGCAAGTTATGCTGCAATAAAACTGAAGAAAATGTATATTTTAAATCAGTGCAGATGTATTCAGAGTGAAGATCACAGTCAATTTCTTCAAATTAATAGAGTTTGATTAACTACAAACAATGCAAATTACTTTAGCAGCTACAAAAATCTTTTTTCACTTCTTACCACAGAGAGATCCTCAGACACTGTGTCCCCTCTTGCTGACAACCATTGAACATTGACTTATATGCATGCAACCTTTGGCCAATCAGCACTCACTTTCACTGATGACGAACTGCAATCTGATCTGTATGACATTGTGATTGGGACAGAGGACTGCTCAACTGAATGTAAATACTGCAATAAACCTGCCCAATCCAGCATCTAGACTAAGAGAGCAATCAAAAAACACTAATTCATGTTAGTGTACATGAATATAATAGTAACGTCACAGTCAACAACAGATTAAGCAATGAATCTGGCTGCCTTAACAACTCATTACATCCGAGTGACGCCTCCAGGTGCATCTGCAGTTAACTCCTACTGATGTCTCTAGGCGCCAAATATTCCTTGTTCATATTTGCATCAATAATTACAAAACCCTGTTATATACAAGGTTTTAAAAGATTTCATCTTAAAGCTTACACAATGTAAACTCAACTGCATTAATATCTGACCTCTGTCTAATGCAGGTAAATAGATATTAACTGCTGGTTTTGTGATATTAATTTATATAAATACAATTTTCACATTTTTTAAATCTCTCAACAACCAAGTAACACAGACAGAACTCCTTAGCAACATATGAAAGCTCACAGCTAGATGAATAAAACGCTGCTGATAGTATGTAACTTAAGTGTTTGCTGAGATATTGTAAGTTGTTTACAAAGTATTAAAAATGTAATAGTTACTGTGTTTACTGTGACTTATAAAATTTGGTTTAAGACCTAGACCCTAAAGAATACTACCACTATAAAAATAGTTTGTGCTGAAGAGTTTGCCATTTATACTTCTTTCATAACCCTTATGGTTCCAGAGATATGAACACTTGTTTGAAATGTGAGGACATAATTTGATTCTTCCAAAAGGCTTAGGATCCACCCATTGGAAGTTACAGTGCAAACTTCCTGAGCTCCATTGGAGTGAATGAGTTGCCTTTTGAAAAATTAAAACACTTGTTTTTAAATCTTTTATACTCTAGCCTTTAGATCAAACTTTAGCAAATTTTATTCAAATTTTTATTAATTTGCAATAGGTCCTTTACATCATTGTATATTTAACTTTCATTTATATTTATAATTTCATATTATTTTAACCTATTATGAGGCATTTTTTCTATTTTTTTAACTACTCATATTTGTTATGTTTGTGTTTCATTGTTGTTGTTTATTGCTATTATTTTTATCAATTTGAACTTTAAACTAAACACACTTCTGGTTAGTAAAGGTCAAGATGATCTTACAGCTAAAAGAGGCCCTAGTTAAATGTATTAGAAATAATGATTATTTGTATTGCAGATGATCTAAAGTCTTATCTTGGATTATATATTCAAAATGCATTGCTATTACTCTTGTACTTGAAGGTATTACAATAAAATTATGCATGATTAAGTATTGTTCATACCTTATTTGTTTATATATTTATTTATTTGACATTTGTTGACTGTGTTAGTCTGACTGGGCTGAAGCCCTTTTTCAGCAAAGACCGGGGAGAAAAGCTCTACTAGTGATTACAAACATGTGGTATAAAAATACAATGGTTCAGAAGATAAAAAGAATTATCTAAAGCTAGTGTACTCTAAATTATCCAGCAAATCACATAAATACACTAAGTAACCAAAGGAGTTGTACAAAATATTTACATTAGAAATTATAAGCAGTCAAAAATAACTAAAATCTAGCAGTGCAGTCCCTGTAGGTGCAGAATTGATTAAAAATGGGTGAGGAGCTGGTAATTTTTGTGGAAATTCGGGGAGGAAAGAGAAGAGGATATATGAGAGTTGTGAAGTAGGGAAGAGTAGAAGTTTAGCCAGTAAATAGACAAGAGAGGAAGGGGGAGGTTAGTAGAGAGGATTTGAGAAGTAAGATACATGCAAAGAGGGTGGTTACTGAGACAGGTTCAGGAGGAGAATCTGAGACTAGGGAGACTATTTATTTAACATTTGTTTGCCAGGATAGTCCGACTGGACAACAAGTGTTCATTTTCAGCCTAGTCCTGGGGAGAAAAACTCCATAAGTTTACAGAGAGAAGAAAAATTTACAAAAGAGACATTACAGAGTAGTAGCATACAGACTGTAGACTTTACAACCGTTAGTATACAATAAGAGGATATTCACCCTTTTGGTTGAAAATACAAGTGTACAAAATATACAATGAGAGTAGATAGGAGCATTGCAAGATATTTCACAACTGAATAAGAGTATATAAATGTTTAAGTTTCCATGTATAGATTCAAGCAAATATACATGTAAGAGCATATATATATATATATATATATATATATATATATATATATATATATATATATATATATATATATACACACACACACACACACACACACACACATATATATATATATATATATATATATATATATATACATACACGCACATATACACACACATGTACATAAACTCATATATAGGTTATTGCTCATACATGGATAGATATAGGTAGATGGTGTTTGTGTTGTCCACGACAGATGGGGTGTAGAAATAGCGAATGGACAAGGCTTTAGTCAACTACAGTTGCATATATGGTTGGTAAAGAGGTATGTTTCAAGTAAGCATTTGAAGGAGGATGTGGAGTTTTGTAGTCTGAGGTCGGGGGAAGGTTGTTCACATTTTTGCTATTTCATGGGCAAATAGTGATTCCCAGGAGATGTTTTTGGATGTGATGGTTTCGATTAAGGCTTTGTTGGAGGACCAAAGTTGTCTATTTGAATTGTAGAAGTTCAGCATGTCAGTCAGGTCAGGGGTTTTCTTCAGATAGTACAGAATTAGATGAGCTAGGCTGGCTTGATGGTACCTAAATAGGTTAGAAAATTCAAGTGAGTGCAAGGCTTGTAGGGAAAGGCAGTGGTGGGATTGTGATTTGGCACTGGTAACGAATCTAGCAATTTTGTTGTAACAGATGGAAAATTTATTAAGGTCAGTTTTGTAAAGATTAGTTAGAATTGGGGATGCATAAAGTAGAGTAGATAGGAGGTGGGTCCTGGCTATTGCAATTCAAGATTTAGTGGTTAGATAACTTTTACAGTGGTAGAGGGAACCTAGCTTTTTTTGGACTTTAGTGATAGTTGTTGATATGTGCTTTGTGAATTTGAGTTGCTGGTCAATGGTAACTCCTAGGAGTTTAGCCTCAGTGACAGGGGTGATTTGGGTTTTGCTGGCAGACAGTATAGAGAAGGTAAGATTGCTCGTTTTAGTAGAGTCAAATAGCATTAGTTGCATTTTATTGGGATTTAGTATGAGTTGTGAGTTGTTAAGCCAGTTCTCTATTTCAGAGAAGGCTTCTTGGGCTTTTTGTTGGAGAAGATGGATGTTGTGTGCAGAACATATGAGATTTGTGTCATCAGTGCATTGAACTATGTCGGCTTTAGAGGTAGCTGAGTGGAGTTGGTTTGTGAAAATATTAAAAAGAAGGGGTCCTAGGATTCATAGGTTGGTACTAGGCTATCAGCCCTAGGGCCTATACAAGCCTAGCCATAACAATTCCCTGGCTATTTCTTCCCACACTATTTACTTCCCTTGTGGCATGCCTAAGGAGGTTGGGAGTGGGGTGGATTGAGAGTTCTGCCATTTGACAGATTGTTGGTGGTTATCTAAACAGCTTTTAAACCAGAGTAGGGTGGGGTTGTTAAGGTTGAGGTCAGAGAGGTAAGACAGTAGTTTATTATGTGAGACTGTGTCGAATGCCTTGGATAAATATTGGAAGGTAGCTAAGAGAAATTTGCCTAGATTCCTGTGGGAGTTTATAGTATTGATGAATTTGACTAGGGCATTGGTGGTGCTGTGGGATGGGCGAAATCCATGTTGGGTTAAGGAGATAAGGTTGTTGATGAGGAGATAGGAGAGGAACTGGTAATGAATACATTTTTCTAGGATCTTAGAGAGGGGTGAGAGAATTCCAATTGGTCGATAGTTGGAAAGGTCTAGGCAGGGGCCACCTTTGTGGAGTGGTATGATACAGGAGGTTTTCCACAGAGGTGAACGGTATGTTTGGTGATGGATCTATTTATTAGAAGTGAAATGGGATAGGCTATACTGTGGATGCAATATGGAGGTATTCGGCAGGAAGGTTATTGGCTGCAAGGGTGGTTGATCTTGGTATGGCTAGTAGTTTTTGAATAGTGGAGGTAGGAACAGACTTAAGTGTGAAAGGTATGGTATTGATTAGGGCCTGAGGTGGTCGTGGGGTGTTGGAGGAAGTGATGTTGTTTAAGAATTTGAATACTGAGGAGGTGAAATAGTTATTAAACCTGAAGGCTATGCCTAGGTCTGTACCTCTTATATTGGGGACGGGAGTGGTGGTTATTTATTGTTGCCCAGAATTTTTCGGTTTGGTACTGTATTTGTTTTGTGTATCATGGAAGGTGATTGCAATGACAGATCCAAGAACTGTTAAGAACCATTAAGAAAGATTTTTATAGCAACCTTCAATTTGTATGGGTAAATAATACTCCTGACTTCTAATGGAAGTTTGTTCCAAGCTAGGGCTTGGAGGTAGCTATAAAGGTTTTGCCCTATTTTGCTTTTGGGTTTGTAGATTTGGAGGATATTTTGGTCAGAACTGCGGAGAGACCTGGGAGGGGTGTAGAGGGAGCTAAGATAGGCAATGCCAGGGTAGGAGGAGGGTTGGTACAGTAAGGTGTGTATGACCTGAAGTTGGGTAAAGAGTAAATGATGAGGGAGTTCTAACCAGTTTAAGTTTTGGAGGGCAAGACAGTGGTAGGAATGACCTGAGGCAAATTTTGCAATTTTATTGTAAGTATATTCAAGTTTCATTAGGAGGGAGGTCTGAAGGTTGATGAGGATTTGTGAACCACAGAGAAGAATAGAGAGGAGGTAGGCATGGGATAGAGAGATTTTGGATTTGGAGATGAGATTTTTTTTGTTGCGATATAGGAGTCCTAGTTTTTGGTGGGTTTTCTTAATGTTATTGGAGACATGCAAATCAAATTTGAGTTGGTCATCTCTGATGACCCCCAGAAGCTTGGTGTGAGGTTCAACAGAGATTAGTGTATTATTGTGGGATGTGATAAAGAAGGAGGATTTGGGATGTTTCATGGTTTTGGGTGTGAAAAGCAGGAGTTTGTTTTTTTGGATTTAGAATCAACTGGTTATTGAAGAGCCAATTTTCAATCGATGAGAAGGATTTTTGAGTGAGGGTGTTTAGGTTAGACAGGGAGTCGGCTTTGGTGATGACTGTGGAGTCATCTGCATACTGCACAAGAGATGACTGAGGGCAGGATGTGTGTAATTGGTTGATGCACATATTAAACAGTAGAGAACCAAGAATAGATCCCTGAGGTACACCCACTTTAATAGGGAGTGCAGGAGATGTTGCAGAGAGCCATTTAACTGATTGAAGCCAATTTGAGAGATAGCTAGTAAACCAGGAGATGGCAGATGTAGAGAGATTAAGTTCAGAGATTTTAGCAAGCAAAAGAGGGTGGGACAAAGTGTCGAAAGCTTTTGAAAGGTCAAGGAATAAGGGATGAGATGAGTTTATTATTACAGTGGATATAAAAAGTTTACACACCCCTGTTAAAATTACAGGTTTTTGTGATATAAAAAATGAGATCATGATAAATCATTTCAAAACTTTTCCCACCTTTAATGTGACCTGTAACCTGTACAATTCAATTGAAAAACAAATCTGTTACGGGAGAAATATAAAAAACGTACAATAAGCTGGTTGCATAAGTGTGCACTCCCTTAAACTAATACTTTGTTGAAGCACCTTCTGATTTAATTACATCATTCAGTCTTCTTGGGTAGGAGTCTATCAGCAATGCACATCTTGACTTGGCAATATTTGCCCACTATTCCTTGCAAAAGCACTCCAAATCTGTCAGATTGCAAGGACATCTCTTGCGCACAGTCTTCTTCAGGTCACCCCACAGGTTTTCTACTGGATTTAGGTCTGGGCTCTGACTGGGCCATTACAAAACTTTAATTTTCTTCTGGTGAAGCCATTCTTTTGTTGATTTGGATGTATGCTTGGGGTCATTGTTGTGTTGAAAGGTGAAATTCCTCTTCATCTTTCTAGTAGACACATGAAGGTTTTGGGTCAAAAGTGACTGGTATTTGGAACTGTTCATAATTCCCTCTACCTTGACTAAAGCTCCAGTTGCAGCTGAAGAAAAGCAACCCCAAAGAATGATACTGCCACCACCATGCTTCACCATGGGGATGGTGTTCTTTTGGTGATGCAAAGTGCTGTTTTTGCGCCCAAAATACCTTTTAGAATTGTGGCCAAAAAGTTCAACATTGATCTCATTAGTCCATAACACATTTTCCCACATGCTTTTGGGAGACTTGATGTATTGTTTTGTAATTTTTAGCCAGGCCCAGATGTTTATCTGTGTAAGAAAAGGCTTCCATCTTGCAGCTCTATCCCATAACCCAGACATATGGAGAATATGGGAGATTGCTGTCACATGTAGTACTCAACCAGTACTTGCCAGAAATGCCTGCAGCTCCTTCAGTGTTGCTGTAGGTCTCTTGGCAGCCTCCCTGACCAGTTTTCATCTTGTCTTTTCATCAATTTTGGAGGGATATCCAGTTCTTTCCATCGTCACTGTTGTCCCATATTTTCTCCACTTTTTGATGACTGTCTTCACTGTGTTCCGTGGTATATCCAATGCTGTGGAAGTTTTTTTGTTCCCTTCTCTTGAATGATAACTTTCAACAATGAGATCCTCTGATGCTTTGTAAGTTCTCTGTGAACCATGGCTTTTGCTATAGCAGGCAACTGAGTAAATGTCAGGAAAATCCTACTAGGACAGCTGAACTTTATTTGGGGTTAATCAGAGTCTCTTTAATTAATGGCAGGTGTGTACCCAAGAAGACTGAATGCTGTAATTAAATCAAAAGGTGCTTCAACAAAGTATTAGTTTAAGGGTGTGCACACTTATGCAACCAGCTTATTGTACATTTTTTATTTCTTTTCCTCTAACAGATTTGTTTGTTTTTCAAATGCATTGTACAGGATATAGGTCACATTAAAGGTGGGAAAAGTTTTGAAATGATTTATTGTGGTCTCATTTTTATATCACAAAAACCTGTCATTTTAACAGGGGTGTGTAAACTTTTTATATCCACTGTATGTCTGGCACGGGATATAGTATTCAGGAAAGATATAAGGGCAGTGGAGGTGCTACATTTGGGGCAAAAGCCATGTTGTGTGGGGGTGAGCAAGTTCTCTTGTAAGAGGTAGTGGAGGATTTGTTTGTGGACACACTTCTCTAAGATTTTGGAAAGAAGAGATAAAATAGCAATAGGCCTGAAGTTGGTGAGTTCTAAAAAGTTGCCACCCTTATGAATAGGAATTGTACAGATTTTTTTTTCAGATTCAGGGAACTTTGTATACAGCAACTGACTGGTTGATGAGAATGGAGATAGGGAGGAGAATCATATTTGCTGCCATCCGCAGGAAGGGAGTTGGTAGGCTATCCACAGAGGGTGAGCAGGGTTTTAGTTTGTTGAGCAATGATTTGATATGGTTAGTTGAGACTGGTTTCAGCGAGAAGGCCTGAGTTTGGTAGGTGGTTGATGTTGGGTTGGGAATGATATTAACATTGGTACTGGAGTTATTTTGGGGAGACAGTTTGCTGATGATATGAATGAAGTAGGTATTAAAGTTAGAAGCTGTTTCTAGAGGAGAGTTGTTGGGACATGGATTGGGGCCAGAAGGGTTACCTGGGTGCATAATTTGGCTGACAGAGTGCCAAAATTTCTTAGGGTTAGTTGAGAGTGAGGAGGGAGGATTGGTATAGGTTTTCTTATCACTTACGATGTGTCATTTTGTAAGGTTGCATACTTTTTTGTAGTGTTGGAGATGGGAAGGGAATTTTGTTTTAGACCAGACTTTCCAAGCTTGTCTCTTAGCTGAATGAGGGTGAGTGTGGTTTGAGTTAGCCAGGGGGATATGAATGATTTTACTCAAACAGTCTGCAGGGGGGCAAGGGAGTTGAGAAATACAGAACTGAATTTGAGGATGGCATCATCAAGAGGTACATATTTAAGAAATGTCCAGTTTACTTATGAAAGATGGTTATTTAAAATGCCAGGGTGAAAATTGGTGAGCTTGAGACACCCTATGTACCTATGGGGTTGATTGTAGTGAGGAGAGAATCTGAGAAACTTGATAGGACAGTGATCACTTAGAGGGTCGGAGAGAGTTATGGGGAAGTGATATTTTTGAGGATCAGAGATGAGTATCCAGTCAAGGAGGGAAGAAGCATTGTGAGTAGGAGTAGTGATTAACTGAGAGAAGCCATGAAGATTAATGTGTGTGGTAGGACTGTTAGAGGATAAGGAGAGCCAATTGATGTTTACATCATCCATGACAGTAGTCTCATTGAGGGAGTGTTGTGAGAGCCAGGAGGGGATGTTCTCTAATATAGGGCTATTATCCCCAGGTGGTATGTATATTGCATCTAAGTGTTCATTAATTTTACAGCTGGAGAGTAGTAGTTTTGCAGGACAGAATGAGGGGATGGGAATGGTTAGGGGAGTTACAGTTAAATGATTGGAGAACGTAAGAGCAACTCCACCACTTTTTTTCTGAGTTTGGTCCAGATGTAGGATGTTATAGTCTGGGGGTAGAAAGTCTTTATCAGGAATATGGCATTTTAGCCACGTTTCTGTGAGTATAAGAATATCAGGAGAGTGCAGGTGTAACTAGATGTTTTTTGGGATGGTAAGGGGTAGTTGATTCTGTGAGCTTAACATTAATATGGGTATATTTGTTAGGTCCGGGGTTAGGATGAATGCCACCTGATAGGAGAAGAATCGAAAGGATAGATGTAGAGTAGTGAAGACAGGAGGGATAGAGGCAGTATTTTTCTTTGTTTTTGAGGAAGGTTAGGGGATGGGGAGGCAGTTTAATTTTGGAAAGGGGAAGTTGTGAGAGGTGGGTAGAAAATATTGTTGGACATGAGAGGATGAACTTGGGGAAGGTATGGTGTGGAGAGAATTAGGAGAGTGGTGAACGGGTTTTAGGTTAGTGTTGTAGGACGATATGTTATGTAGGAGAGAGAGAGAGAGCAGAAATAGAGAACAGAACTAGTATGATTTTGAAAGGAGACATGTTAAGTAAGGGGTGGTGTGGTGAAAGTAGGTGGAGGATATTAGAAAGAGAAAGTTAATGAGGGATGAGTTAAAGAGCTGCAGATTCTGGGTTGTGAGGTAGTTGTCACGTGTTAACAGTTAGGGAGGTAGGATGATGATGATGGTATTATTATGAGAACAATGAGCTAGAGATTGTTGTAAAGAAGGTTAGGAAAAGATGAGTTAAGTGTTAAGTATATGTAAGCCTAGGCTAGTTGTATGTAGTTGTGATTGTGTTAGAGACTACAGATATGGGGAAGTGAGATGAGTTAAGAATATACAGTTAGTTAAGTTATGTAGGATTAGGAGTTGAGATAGTGTGAGATTGGTGGGTGCAGTGATGTAAGAGGGAGTACATAGAGGCTAGAGGTGGTGTGGAGAATACTAACAGAGAAGGTGTTGTCAGAGGTGTGCTATGTAATATTGCATAATTGTTTAGAAGGGGAGGAGAGGAGATTTGATTGACTGGTGGAGATTGGGAGGAAAGGTTTGGGGGGGGTGGAGAAGGAGGGTTAGCTATAACTTAAAGTATCCCTGTGGTGGGTGGGAATGGGGGCAGTGTAGGGGAGAAGAGTGAATGGAGCAGGCAGAACCAGATTCAACTAGAGTATGAAACGTGAATGACAATATGAAAAGTGAAGAGAAACAGTCAGTCAGTAAGTAGAACATCCAGAATAATGTAGTTTTTCCTTTCTATTTTGTAAGCTGAGAATTAGAGAGTGGGCAATAGAAAAAAGAAAAAAAGGGACTATGGTGGAGAGGGGTATCACTGTAAAGAAGAAACAATAAAGGAAAATAGTTGCCAGGTGAAGGGGGTTGGACTTTAAGGATGGAGAAACATTAGGCAGCTAGAAGTATTTGCTAAGTGGGGCAGGAGTGTAAGGAAGAATAATGCGATAGGTAGGTTGAGGGAGGTAAAAAGTAGAAAAGTATAAGATAATTCCCAGAAGAGGGCTGAGGGAAAGAATTATGAAAATGAAGGAAGAGGCTGATAATGGAAGGAATCCTGGGTCAGGTTGTTTCAACAGAGAGTGCAGCAGTGGGGGTGAAGGTGATGTGCAGAAACAGCTAAAAGGAGGGTATTCTTAACAATAATCTAGTACTGGTAGGGTAGCACATTACATACAGTAAAATTACTGGGGTAGCTGGGAGTAGCAGTCTTTAGCTGGAGAAGAGTCTTCCCCTGTGTCTTGGAAATTGAAGGAAGTTTGTAACAGCTCGAGTGGAGGGCTCTAAAACCTAAGGAAAAGGGGAAGGTGAAGAGAAAAGACAGGGTTAAAACTAGTAATGCTTAGGAAAGGGAAATATGTAGCAAGAGGCAGAATAGCAGGAGGGAAGAAAAGATAGTAGATGTTTAGAAATGGGGGGATAGGAAAGGGAAAGATGGTGTTTAAAAGGAGCAGGGAGCTGAAAAATAGGAGCTAGAGAAAGGTGGGAAAAAAGCAGAAGACAGGGGCTTCAATAAACTAGTCACAACAGGTAAACACACAACAAGCAACAAGATTACAGTGGCTTCTAAGCTGTATTAGTAGCCTACAGAGCAGGAATAGCACTCAGTTCTGTAATACATCAACAAACGTTTGCTGTTTACGGCTTAAGAAAGGTGCAGTGATATTAACATCCTACAGCTTACAATATACATTGACTATTGCAGTTACAGGCTTACTTAAGTTAAATGAAGAGCAACTAGTTAATCAGAAGAAAGCATAATGCAATGATGAGCCCTAACAGTACCTCATATGACATTCAAGCTAGACAAGTGATGGTAGATTCAAAGCAATGTTTTTTTGTACTACTTTGCCATTGCCCCAGCATATCTTAGTTAGAGAATTATTTTTGTATAGTTCAACATATCTGAATTACTTATTATGCCATTCCTTTTCTCCTTATTTCTTTCTACCCTTTGGTCTGCCTCCTGCAAATCCTGCAGCCATCTTTCCATCACATGAATCTCATATTACCTCTACATCACACATTCCACCCCCCATCTCTGTTAACATTAAGTTGGAATCTTTGCTTGATGTCTTATGATACCCAATGTTGGAAATAAATTGTTAGCATTGTTAATAACCCACTTTTCTATCTCATAACTATTTCACTTTCATGTATTTTTTCCAAAATGAGAATCCGGTGGTGTTTAGGTCACTGTGTGAGTTACTGAGTAATTACATATCTGCAATTTCACACCCCAATTCTCCATTTCTGAAGGTTATTTGAAAGGGGAAAACAGAGAAGTTCTCCTGGGAAGTTAACATACCCCTCACAATGTTTACCTTTGCAATGCAATGTATTCAGGCAGAGCTAATAGTGTAAGACACTGTTTGGAATCCATCCTCCAAAACTCTTTGTAATAGAAGAATATAGCTTCTGAGTCTCCATTCCAGTTTATCAATATTGACCTACAGTTTCTTAAAGTAAAATGTATTTTAAGCAAATGCATAGGTCTGCATTTGATAAAAGTAGCATAACACATCAGCAACAGTATATTTTTTAGATAAAGATAGTCTTTAACCAGACCCTAAAATCCAAAAAAAAAAAAAAAAAACAGCAGTTCAGCTAATACAAAAAAAGAGAGAGAGATAGGTTGGACTCCTTGTATCTCTCACCATGGTTCAGCCTTAAGGAAAGTTAATTGTTAATGCTTGTTCCTCTGAGTTTGCCTAGATATATACTGACAAATGTATTTTAGTTTGCTATATGTTTCTGGGAAGAACCTTAACATTATTTAAAATCAGAATAATGCACATATAGTTGGGTGAACTATCTGCCTTCAAAACAAAACTGAAAGACATACCTCAGTATTCTCCATTTTGCTCCATCTATTACAAATTGCACCTCACTGTACCTTTAACCATTGCCAAGTTACTCTCAGTGGTAACCACCCCCACATTCCCAAGCAATGAAGCTTCTTCATGCAAGTCTGATGATTCACCATTTATATGAGCCAGAACCTAAACTCTGACCATTATTCTTACTACTGCATGTCCTTTCCATCACTTGACACATGTTGTCACTATCTCTAATTGTCCAGAGGCTACAAATGTCTGACAGCTTGGCCATTATATATCTCTGAATTCTCTGAAGAACCTTAACACACTTTCCTGGTGGATAAGTGGTATCTCTGGCCCAGGTCAGCACTCAGCAACTCAGTTATTTGCCTAGATTGATTGTACAATTCCTGATGGTGAGGAAAATGTATGAACCAGTGATCACCCAAATAGGCACAAAAAGTGAATGCAGTGGGTTTTACAAGTATAAATTATGTCAAATTTGCCAGTCTTTGACCCTTTTAATTCTTTTGTGATGCTCCTTTATTTAAAATTAGATTTACCACTTTCTTATACCCAGTGGCTCAGTTAAGCTTGATTCACAGTTGTTGAATGAGTTGTCATACACTTGTGTTTTCTTGCTTATCTCTAATGCTCAGAGATTAGTGTGTTCTGTGTGATCTAAGGTGAGTGCACATCTGAGAAAGAGTGATATAAGCATTAGATTACCTGTCAGTGATCACTTTTTCTTTGAAGTGCACCAACATCAGGGTGGAAATAATAAAGTAAGATGCTATGGTGTAAAGCCTCCTAGATGAGTTACATAGCCCCCCCCCCCCCACACACACACACAAATATAGAAAATATTTTGTTTTGTTGTCACAGTTGTCCATAAATTAAGCAGCTGAGGTGTATGCATTAAAACTGTGTTCTCAAGTTGTACCCTTCACTATCAATTTCCATACTTAACATAATATAGCCCATCCACTCCAAAACAATGCCTCCGATCTCTTTACATCTAACATTTCTATTATCCCTTCTAATCTCTCTAATTTGCCTTACTTTACTTATACAGATGCCTAGTACCTTCCTAACCTCACCCTCACATCACACAAACACCTACCAGAACACCTTTATACCACCTTTCTCTACCATATCTGACAAACTCTGTTCTTCTAACACCACCCTTCTTTTCAAACAAAAAATTGTTCCTACACCTTACCCTTTACACTCACTCATACAAGCACGCACCAAAAAAACCACCCCCTTTCATACCTCTAACTCTCCCTCCTCTCTCAGCTACCTTACACTCTCCGTCCACTGCATCTCCCTCACAATCTCTGGTGACATTCACCCCAACCCTGGAACAACTACCTACACAAAAACCACTAGCTCCCCTCCTACTCACCCCCACTCCACACACACACACAAATCTCTTTGCCTCGCCACGTTCAGTGCCCAAAGCCTTAGACATAAAATTCCTAACCTCCACACCTGGCTTTCCTACAACAACTGCGACATAACAGCCCTTACTGAAACCTGGCTTAAACCCTATATACAAGACAATGAAATCCTTCCCCCAGTCTACCAAATTATTTGCAACAATAGACTTCACAAGAAAGGTGATGGTGTAGCTATTATGTATTCCTCCTCGCATGCCATTACCCCTTACACCAACAAGATCCCAACCTTTACTAATGCTGAAATTACAACTGAGCTACTAAAAATCAACAACCACAAGTCCATATGCATATGTGCCCTCTATATTCCCTCAGGGAATAATATCCAAATACTTGAAGGCATCATCTCCTGGTTCTCCTTCACCATCAAAAATTAAACCTATACCTTGCTGATATGAATATTAACTAGGCCTCTATTAACTCTCAAGCCCCAACTAACACTATTAACCTATACACCTTCTCCCAACTAATAATCTCTCCAACCAGACCAAACAAAGATGGTACCACCGGCACCATCATTGACTGGATCTTAACTGCCCATCCCAACCTCATCACAAAAGCTGGAATCCTCCCAAACCCCCTCAGTGACCATCTCCCAGCCTTCACTGACCATCTCCCCTCTCCCTCTCAAAAGCAATACCACTACATCCAAGCCCACAACCTCTCCTTGTTCAACCCTCAGACATTCTCAGAGTGCCTAAAATACAATGACTGGTCACCCCCAAATACCCATCCCCTCAACAGTGCCGTAACCTACTTTAATGAGTCATTTCTAAAACTTCTTAACCATCAGGCCCCTCTTAGAGCCAAGCCCATAAAGTCCAATCCCTCCCCCTAGCTCTCAAAGGAAACTAAACATAAAATGCAGCTAAGAGACAAAAAATGGAAATAATACCAGAGAAACAAACAACCTAACACCCTACTTGAATTTAAACAAATCCGAAACTCTGTAAAAAAACTTATAACAAAAAGATCACAAAGACTACTACTCCAAGCTCCAATCTAACCACTCATCTAACCCACAAAAATTTTGGGACACCATCTCCTCCATCCTACACCCTGGAAATAAAGAAAACCCCTGTCCCAACCCCAACCTCACAGATCTTGAAACTGCCACTTAGTTCAACACCTTCTTTGTGGAATGCATAGCTATCCTCTCCTCCTCTTTCCCTCACCCCCTCCTCCCCCAACCCTACCTAGCCCCCCTGTTCCCCCCAGCAACAGCCCTCCCTCCCCCACTTTTCAACTAAAACCCATCCCCACAATTAAAATAAAACGGCTACTCCTCAAACTGAAACACTGCTGCAATGCTCCTGATAACCTACCATCAACCTTCCTCAAACTAGCTGCAGACAGCATAGCCTTTCCCATTTCTATCTTAATAAATAGATCCATCCAGGAATCCTACGTCCCATCTATCTGGCACCAAGCTTACATCATCCCACTCCATAAGTGTGGCAAAAACACCAACATCACAAATTTCAGGCCTATTGCCATCCTCTCCCCCCTTTCCAAAATATTAGAAAAGGCTATCCACTCACAACTAATGCCATACAATACACAAAACAACTTCTTCACCCCCACTCAACATGGTTTCCAGCATGGTCACAGTACCATGACTGCCCTCATTTCCTTTCTCAAAACCATTAACCTAGCATGTGACTCCAGCAAATTTGTCTCTACCCTGTTCTATGACCTGTCTAAAGCTTTTGACACGGCCTCCCACCCCCTACTCATATTGCAACTCTCCACTCTACACCTGTCTCCCTCCACCATTGCCTGGTTCTCCAGCTACCTCTCTGATTGACAACAAGCTGTACAATGGAAAACCTCCACCTCCCCCATCCTACCAAACCCCACCAGAGTACCCCAAGGTTCTGTGCTAAGTTCCCTCCTCTTCAACATATTTATCAACAACTTCCACCATCCCTGAATCCTTTTTCATACAGTATGCAGATGACTCAATAATCATCTGCTCATCTGACTCCCCATCTGAACTTCTCTTCAAAGCTCAATCCACCTTCTCTAAAACCGAAACCTGGATGCAAAACCATCACTTGGCCCTAAATGCTACAAAAACTAAACTGATGATCCTCACACCTTCTAGAAACAATACTATTGACAAAAACTCTTTTCCCATACTCAGCCAAACCAACTCCTCCCTCAAAATTGCTGCTAGGCATTACCATTGATGAAAACCTAAAATTTGACATCCATATCCACTCCACTATAAAAATAAACACCAAAAACTAAGAGTCTTCTACAGACACAACCGCTATCTCAGCCCCTCTACCAGAAAAACCTTAGCGTCCTCCTACCTTCTCCACTCTCTCTTGTATGGTGCACCTCTCTTAACCAACCTCTAGCTCGGCCTACAAGCCAAACCCGAATCCTGCTACCATAAAATAAGCAAATTCACAATCAATTCTAAGTACTCTACCCACTACTGCTAATCCCTCTTCTCCTTGCAATGGCTCAAACTCCCCAACCACTTAAAATTCCTTCAGCTCACCAATGCCCACAGACTCATCTTCAATCTTTCCAACTGCCCATCCCTCACTACTGCCTTCACTCCCTATATTCCTAACCACTCTCTCCGATCAGAAAACCCTCACATCCCCCAGCCCAACTTCTGCTATCCTGCTCCATAGCTAAACTATGGACCCCCCCCCCCGTCACAATATTCCTAATCATACCAACTTTAATGTTATCACATCTGTCCTCAAAATGGGCATGCCCATGTCACTCTCCTACTTAAGTCCCCCCATACCCTCTCATTACTATCAATTCACCCCACATTTCAGAACTGGATAAGTCTCCTACTGCACCCGAATGACCTTATTTGATATCATTATTTCCGGACATCCAACATTTCACATCTACAGTCCATTACCTCTATTTCTCCTCTCAATGACTGTTTTATTACCCAGTCTGTACTATACTGGTTGCCCACCACAACAATTATGTTATACTGCTCCGTGTATTTTTATGCTGCATTATGATGTTCTTTGCATGTTATGTATGTATCTATGTTATATGATATTTTTGTAGTATATTTCTTGCATAACATTTATGTTTTTTAATTTGTAAGTTTAATTTTTAACATGTTGTTTGGAGCTTTACTCCCCAGGCCTCCACTGAAAATGGGCTCTTCTTGGCTCAGTGGACTTCCCCAGTCATCAAACTGAAATAAAAAAATAAATAATTTACAAGCTATTTTGAACAGGTTAATGTTATATGGGATTATGTGAAGTGAGTATATAATGTATAGCTTCATAGGTTCATACATGTTTACTAGGCTAATGATGACAAGGGCCTTTTCATTCACAGCCATACATCCCAAATCTCTGAAAAGTTCGGGTAGCCTTGATAAGTGTAAGCAGGGCTTGGAAGATGAAACATTTACAAGCAGGAGCCTGGTAGATAAATCATTTACAGGCTACCTGTCTCCATTAGAGAATTTCCTGTTCACCAAACAATTGTCCAAGTTACACTTGAATTGGGTTAGAGAAGAACTCTGATTCACATGATGAGGAGCCTGTTCCAGAGAAGGTGTAGTCTCTGGGATATATACCTATGTCTCCAGGAAGTTCTATTTTATATCACAGGCAAGGTTTAAGAGTTTATAATGGTAATTCTCCTGCTGTTTGTTTCCAGATATAAAGGAGGTCCATCAGGGTGGGGTCTGACAATGCCTTGTACTCCAGGCATAGATCTCCCCTCAACAGCCTATATGAGACAGAATATAAGGATAGGGCCTTGAGACAGTCTACATAGGACATGTTACTTACACCCTCTATTATTTTCGTGAGGAACCTCTGTGGATGTTCCAGTTATTGTATATGCATGGTTAGGTACACACCAAAGGGGGCATTGTACTCAATGATGATGCAGTGGAACAATAGCTTCCTTGGACCTAAATGCCACACCTTTGTTTATAAGTTGCACAACACAGAATGATTTCCTCACTACTATAGACACATGATGGTTAATGCTAGATTACTGTCTATGTGATTCCCAAGTCCCTGACTACTGGGTCAGCCCTTAGGGGTGTGTTGTCAATATGACAGTTACCAGGGATGGATGACTTCCTGAAGGATACTATTATACAATTCTTGGCATTTAGTTTTAGTCCACAGCTCTGACACCAGTTATGTCTGTCTTAGCCCTTCCTGGGGAGCATTTGTGTCAGTGGGAGATTCTACGACAGCTAGTAATTTGCAGTCATCTGTAAATTTAGTCAGCCAGAGGCCATTAACAGAGAACATTAACATTCAGAGAAGTAAATGCCAAAAAGGAGTGGTCCCAGGACCGATCCCTGTGGGACTCCGCTTGTAACTGACCTCTTTGTAGAGGTGGGCTTCCCAACTCTAACTTTCTGGGTCCTGTCTGGGAGCCAGCTTTCCACTGGGCGGCATAACCTCTTAAGTTTCTCAAACATTGCCTGAGTGGGATATTCTGTTAAATGCCTTGGCCAGATCAAGGCAAGCAGTGTGAACCATCTTGCCCTCATCCATTGCTTTCATGACTTTCTCAAAGAAGTCTACCAGAGTGAGTAGGCATGACATGCTCTTGATGAAACCATGGGTTGGGTCCAATATTTGGAGGTTTCCAATATCATTATCGATCATTTCCATGATAACACTTTCCATGGTTGTTGTGGACCATCCCCAACACCTTCGTTCTTGAGAAATGGGCGGTTTGGTGATAAAGCTTGGAAATGCATCTGCCACTATTATTTCTCTTAGAACCCTTAGTTGTAGCCTTTCAGGACCCGATCCTTTATTGTATGTTTTCTTAGCTCTTTAACTACCTCTACACATCATACAGATCCTGTTTTGCCACATTGGTTACCTATCTCCCAACATTGCTTGCACATAGAGGGGCATTTTTTTTAATTTCTATTGTAAAGACCAAAGTGATTTTTTGTCATCCTCCACATCTTGCCTAGTGTCTCTTCTTCCTTCATGCAAAAAGCCTCCTCATTCACTTTTCAGGGTGGGGCAAGAGCCATGTACTCTCCAGCCCAGGTGAAAGCCCTACTGTACATTCTTTCCCTTGCTTGAGGGCCTAATAAACCCATTCATTCCCCGGGATAGACACAATCCAGGCAGTATGGAGCAAGAAAGGCTCCCCTCCCCACCACTTTGACCTCCTAATCTCTGCAGTGGCTCATTAGAGCTCCATTAAAACTATCAACCATTGTCAGCATGTGCTAATCCTTAGCACCTAGGCAGCATTGCTCTATAGGCATGAGCTGTGGATGCTACACACAGTGCTCCCTCTATGTGTCACACAAGTGATTACCTAGAAACACCACCCCCACAAGGATAGGTGAGCCAACAATGGTTTTCCATTCCAGTCTTCTCCACCCTCTTCTCCTAGTTCCCATGCTACCAATCAAACATGGTCACAGTCAGGGCGTCATCACTCTACACCACAGGAGGGGAGGGTCAAGATGAAGTATTTATGGAGCTACTCCTCTTCCTGAACTAGATCTTCTTTGTGTCATTTCTTCTTATTTCTAGTAGGCAATATCTGACAATACTTCTTCCTTTTGCATCTATTAAAGTTATAGAATCTTTTGTCTACAGCTTTAATTCATTCTGTATGTCTACTTTCCAAATCTAGACAAAAACAAGCACCAAATTAAAGACACAGAGACATCTTGGAGTGGTTTAATGCTCTTATTAATCTCCAAAACCTGATATTGCAACATTTAGCATTACCATGGTCTTGCATTTCGCTACAGGTGATCATGGACCAGTTGCTCATATCCTAACTGCCTGGACACAACTGGTCAAAATCACGATATATAAAATCATCATACAGACTAAAGTGCAAAATCATAGATATTGTGGGATCGCTGTTGGAGAGCTACCTCTAAGAACTTTAATGGGCAGTTCCTTCTTTCCCTACTGTTATGTGACACACACTTTATTTTCAGGAGTTCAGGATATAGTGGGGGAGGGTGGATGCCGCACTGAAAATATACTTATTTCACTCTTAGCAGGTAGATTTCAGGGACATGTGTCCTTAATCAGTTGACATCACGTGATTTTTTTTTTTTTTTAATAATTCTGCAATGGTCATTCAGAAGGGAAATATGGTCCTGTCCCTTGATTTTTTACACTATTCAGTTCTTCTCTCTTACCATTTCATCTAGTGCTGAGTATTAGATTCATAATTAAAATGTGAAAGTAGGAAGCAGTCAGTTATCAGGGGAATAACAAATGAAGTTATATTAAATAAAAGGAAAATACGAGAACAACTGCTCTCGCTAGTTTAACAATGGCTTATGGTTAAAAGATTCTGAGCACATCACCGCACAGCTAAGGGACTGGTCACGTTAGGGAGAGAGCCTTTGATGCATCTCCTATGAGCATGGGGCCATTTTAAAACATCAAATGGAAGATGGCATGAAGTCATTAACTGTTTTTATCTCGTGCTTGTTATTCAAGAAAGAACAAAAGTTTGAAGAAAAGGATAAAAAAAGTTCAGTTTAGGGAATTAAGAAATTCCAACAATATCTGAAAGGACAGAAATTCACTCTGATCAATGATCATCAGCAGTTGCTCGCCATTTTAGTGATATGGAATGATATTTCTGACATAGTGATGGCATGAAAAGGGAAATGGCCATTTTCCTAGGCAGTATCAAAGTTAGTGTCAAAATAATAAGATGCTTGGTGTCAGAGCCATGGCCTCAAGCTCAATGCTAAAAAGTGCATTGTCATCCCCTTTGGTAAAACCTCTGCACTCATGAACTACCACATAGGCAGCAGTCTACTTAACACCAAATGTGTGATAAGAGACCTTGGGACCCAGGTGGACAGTAGTCTCTCCTTTGATAATTACATCACCACAGTAGTCAGGAAGTCCTTCTACATGGCACACCTCATCACAAAAGGGTTCTCATCCAGGAAAATAGAGATCATTGTTCCCCTCTACTTGACACTCGGAATGTACCTCACAAGACATCTGCAGCAGCTGGAAAAGCCACAGAAGTACCTCACAAAGAGGATTACTGGCCTCAAACAGATGCTCTACACTGACCATCATAAAAAACTCCAGCTTTACTCGGTAGCATATCGCTGAGTCTGAGGTGATCTTTGCCTAACATATAAAGCTATGTCAAACCCAGAGCTGTTGGACATGCTACACCTAAAGAAATCCCAATCCCTCCCAGCTACACGCTCTAGGGACCTAATCCTTGTCACCACAATAGACAGGACATGCTGAAGGGATAGATTCCTGTCCCAGAGACTTCCCATACTGTGGAACAAGCTACCCATCTATGTCAAGCAAAGTTCCTCATTAGCACTCTTCAAGAAAAATCTTGCTGAGTGGATGGGAAATAGGAAATACACCCTGGAGATCACTTCTGTGGCTCTGCTCGACAGTGGCACAGGAAAATAACTTTCTTGGGTGGCATAAGCCAGGGAACCTTGTTGGCTAGGCTTACTTAGGCCCTTGGGCCAATAGCCTAGTACCCACCTATGAACCTATGAACAGCAGATGGGGTGTCCAGACTCCCCCTCCAATGGGCACCATATACCAGTGATGACTTTGAATGTGTTCCTGATGGTGCAAAAGGGGAACTTACTTTTAAGAAATATTAGGGTTAAAACAGAATGAACTCATGGCCTTGCTTTAACAAATGTGCAGAAACTGTATCTACTGTGAATCATCGAAGTCTGACCCTCATGACAGCAAACTAGATAAATCAGACATGCAGAAACACAAACCCACCAAAACTGCAGGTCGTGTCCCTGTTAAAACATTTTTTTCATACAAGAAAGCGATCCACCATACAACTGCACATGTAGAATGCAAAGCCCCCATACCACCATTACTTATATATACTAATTCTACCGTTGCACAACCTGTGGAAGACAGAACCTCCAATAACATTGAAAACAAAGCATCACCTGTACAGTTGCAATCTCATAATATTGCTGAAACATACAAATACATTCTGGAATTTGCAATTTCAGAGAGATGGGATCAGGGCAAAAGTATTCTGGGAGTTACCATTCATCAGATGGTAGGTCTACCATACAAATTAATGCTGTCAGACTGAGAAGCAGAGAAGAGAAAAATGACACCACTTTTGCAGTTCAATAAAACAAACTGCAGATTATCCAAGGATTCTTCTCATCAGGAATGTGAATTAAAATCCCCTTCCCCAAAGTTTGACTTCATTAGAGTTCAACAGTAAAACCTAACATGAAGATCATTTAAGGGTGTTGATCGTGACAGCCTTGTTAGATGTTTTGTACTGCACCCAGGAACTGGTCAGCAGATTAACGACATGACAAAAATTTGTAATGGCTGTCATCTTTAGACCCAGGATTTACTCTATAGTGCCCCGATAGTTTTATGAGAATGCACCAAATATCCAAAGCAATATGTCTATATTTATTATTCAGGGTCTTTTGTGAAATGTATATCAAGGTCACAGTGAGTTATCTCTTAAGATAGCTTGATGTTTTCAGGGTTAAATCTGCAACTTTAGCAAACACAGTGTGGTTACTGAGTACCTTGTTTTCACAGATCAAAATCAAATTACTAAAATGTATCATGAATGGCGAAGGCCCACTGTTTACAAAAGAAGATAAGGGCCAATCTTCTCTGGTAGTGAGAGTAGCAGGGCTTCCTGGACCTTGTCTGGCACAAGCTGATTGGTAAAGAAAGCAGGGACTAGTAGGACTGGCTAGATTTCTGTTACTAGACTCCCCTATTTTTTTTTCTGGTAATTAAACCCCGCATTTGAGCTGGTTTGGGCTTGTTTGCACATTGCACACTGCAGCTGCACTGTTTTTAACCCATTACGAAGTATTCCAGCTACAAATTTTCCTTTAGTAGCACTTGTGTGATCATCTAGTAGTACTCCTGTTAGACCTCCCACCCTCTTCCCCTTGAGCTCTCTCTGGCCTCTCCCCCTCAGATTCTGACAAATATGGATAGAAAATTTCCTATGGTTTCCCCTGCCAGTCTGGTTGATATGAGCATCCGGAGGCAGTGTAGCAACTGCCTCATGTACATGGACAACCCACTACTACTACTACCACTTAGGAATACAATTTGTGAGAGATGCAATTACAATAATAACCTAGAGTCTATGCTCTCTCCCTCACAAGCCCGTATATCTGGCAGTGAGAAGGCTGTCAACACAAATACCACACCTCATACACCACCCACACCTACACAACACACACCCACATATGAGGAGGTCCTCAACAAAAACATAACAAAAAAAAAGCAACCTCTGAGTCAAAAACACATGCGAACTCCACTGCCCACCACCCCACACCACACAGAGTCCACACATCTGTGTCTCACAGCCACTAATGCCTAAACATAAACCCAACATATTAGTCACAGGAGACTCCATTGTTAGACACACAGATGTGGCCCTTACCAGGCAGGATAAGGAGAAAGTCATGGTTAGTTGTTTGTCAGGTGCCAGAATCTGCCATATCACCCATGCAGTCAAGTCCGTCAACAACAGGTACTGTTATGACTCTGTCATAGTCCATGTTGGCGTGAATAACTTGAAGCGTACCTCCCTGAACTATGTGAAAAGACATAATTGAGCTTGCTGAATATGTGTCCCAGGCAGGTATGTTTCTAGCCTTAAGCGGCATTCTAACATCACCCAGAATGATGCCACAATACAAACAGAAAATGACTGACTTTAACAACTGGCTTACTTGCTGTTGTCATTCCAAGGGTATCCAGCACCTGACAGCCTGGGAAGACATGGCTGACAGACCACGATGCTTTGCCAGAGATGGCCTGCATCTGTCTCCCTTGGGCTTCAGGCTTCTGACAAAAGCTCTTGCCTCCCCCATAGTGCCTTTTTTAGGCAATGCCATGAGGTCAAAACTGCCAACATGAAAATTTGATCAAAACACAAATTAAAGGTCATGCTGCTAAATGCTAGGAGTCCAGACATGAAACTCCACTCATTGCTTGCATTCTTAACCCTGGAAGATACTCACATTTGTGCAATCACAGAAACCTGGTTCAAAGCTGTGGAGAGCACCCCAGCCATATCAGGTTACTCATCCTATCATACATTCAGACCCCAAACCATGGGTAGCAAAGCAAAAGGAGGTGGAGGTGCAATATATATTAAAGACAGACACACCTCCAGGCTGGTCAAACAGTATGATGCGCAGGAGACACTCTAAGTGCAGTTAACCGCTGACAAGACCCCTATTCAAATCATAGCTAGCCTCAGGTCCCCAACTTTGAGTCAAGATGCCCACTTCACTTATCTGGACCTCTTCGAATCTATCAAGCTTCAACCCTTTACCCTGATCCTGGGTGACTTCAACTATCAAACTGCTCATACCAAAACACAATTGCACAGAGATTCCTTGATTTCATCAATGCAAATGCCTTGAACCAGCTGGCTGATACCGCCACAAGAGGTGATAATATCTTGGACATGGAATTAACCAACATGAGTAACCACTGCAGCATCCCTACAGTGTCATCCTGCCTGGTAATATCCAACCACAAAGAGGTCACTTTCAAAGTCACCATCTCCCCTAACCCCCACCCTCCAGCTAGGGTTAAATAAAAAAAAATCTCCTAAGCTGATTACAACCTCCTGAGGGAAGGTATAAACAGCTTCATAGCCCCCTCCCCCTCCATAGTAACTGGCACATATGTCCAAATCTACACCAAAATACTATACAAGCATTTACATAGCTGCATGGAATCAGAAATACCCGACAGGACAAAATCCTCCTCCTCAAGGAAGAGTAAACCTGTCGGGTGGACACCTGCAAGAAATTCTATAATAAAAGGCAAAAAATTGCTCTCCAGGACCAAGAAGGTGCAGATGCCTAATTGGACACAATTGCTCCTTAGCCTGAACAGGCAAATAAGAGCACTATTGAAATCCTCCACAACAAACTTCGAGTCCAAACTGGCCACATCCACTAAAGACACTCATAAGGCATTCTTCACATACATCCGAAATCTCAAAGGAAGCACTCAGATCTGCTCAGAACTGGTGGTCAAGGACACCACATACACAAATGCCGCAGATATAGCCAACCTGCTGGCAGACAGGTACAGTGAAAACTTCACCCCTCTGTCCCCCCATCAGTAAATTAGGACATCCCCAGCACCTGGCCCCCTCCCCTTATCTCTAGGGAGAAATCATAACTGTCCTCTCAAAGGCAAAAAAAATACAGCCTCCATGGGACCCTATAACATCCCAGCCTGCATCCTACATGAACTCAGGCAGGAACTTGCAGCACATTATGCACCCTATTCAACCAAAGCCTGAGTACCGGCTTCATCCCAGTGAGTGGAGGACAGTCACTGTCATCCCTATGCACAAAGGTGGAGCATCCACCAATCCAGGAAATTACAGACCCATCAACCTAACTAGCCTGATCTGCAAGGCCATGGAATGGATTATCATGGACCTCATTAACAAGGACATTGGCATCCTCCAAACACTTGATCCCACACAGTTTGGTTTCATCAAGGGGAGGACATGCCTGTTAAATTTGGTTGACTTCTTTGAGACAGTCACCAAAGCCATGAACAAGGGGAAGACGGTGCACAACGCCTACCTTGACCTGGCCAAAGCCTTTGATACTATTCCCCAGTCAGGTATAATAGAGAAACTATCTCAGTTAGGCATCAATCTGTATGTTACCAGATGGGTAGCAAACTGGCTCACTGATAGAACCCACCTAGTCAAAATAGGAGAAACCACCTCAAGCAGTAGACTCGTAACGAGCTGTGTGCCCCATGGATTGGACTTGGGGCCCCTGTTGTTTGGGATATACTTTTCTGAAGTGCAGACCAAAACCAGTGGGATATGGCTGACCAAGTTTGCAGATGACTGCATGCTGGGCATTATCATCAGTTCCCCTAGTGATGTGGACATCCTCCAAGAGGGTCTCATCCAAACAAATGACTGGTGCTAGAAACATGGCCTCAAACTGAAAGCCAAAAAATGCATCATTCTCACCTTTTTGGAGAGTGACATACCCACAGATTGTCATATTAATAATAATGTCCTAAGCATGCAAACAGTTGTGAGGGATTTGGGTAACCAGGTTGATAGCAAACTGACTTTTGACCACCATATCACCTCCGTTGTATGGAAAGCTTTCTACATGGCCCACCTCATTAGTAAGGGTATCTCATCCAGGGAAAAGGAGGTTGTAACATCCCTATATTCTTCCCTTATAAGACCCATTATTGAGTACAATGCCCCTATCGGCATGTACCTCACAAAGCACATGCAGCAGCTGGAGAGACCACAGAGGTAACTTACCAGGAGAATCCAGGGCCTCAAACATCTACCCTACACAGATAGGCTAAAAGCCGTGTCCCTCTACTCTAGACGTGTCCAACCTGCGGCCCACAGGTCGCATGCGGCCCTCAGAGGTCTTCCATGTGGCCCTCAACCTCTAACTGCAACATCGATGTACGCATGCCCCAAAACACTTTTTTTTGTTTTGTGTTTTTCGCTCCCATGAGCTCTTCCATGCGGCCCTCAACCTCTAACTGCAACATCGATGTACGCATGCCCCAAAACACTTTTTTTTGTTTTGTGTTTTTCGCTCCCATGACCTGTAACGATAATGTCGGTGTGCGCATGCGCCAAAGCACCTTTTAGTTTTGTTTTTGAGCCAAAAAAGGGTCAGTGTGTTTACGCCATTATTTTTCGCTGAACAATGTATGTGTGTGTGTGTGTGTGTGTGTGTGTGTGTGTGTGTGTGTGTGTGTGTGTGTTCTCGCTGAAGAGGGACTCATGTATGGATTTGCCGCTGTTCCCTTTGAAAGGGACAGCAATTACCTGTGTTAATAGGTAAGTACGGAGTGAGTGAGTGCATGTATGAAAGCAGAATTGTGTGCGTGAAAGAAGAAGAGTGTGTGTGTGTGTGTGTGTGTGTGTGTGTGTGTGTGTGTGTGTGTGTGTGTGTGTGTGTATATATATATATATGTGTGTATATGTGTGCATGAGAGAGAGAGAGAGAGAGAGACGCATGCACAAAGAGGCTAACAATGATCATTCTACCTACTGAACACAAACAAGTTAGCTCACAAATATATCATACATTAAGAGTACACTTTCATTAAATTGCGGCTTTCCTAACAGGGAGAGTGTTGTATTGAACATGAAGTCATACCTCTTAACTGTATGGATTTTCAAAGAATGTCTGGATTTTTGCCTTATCTTCCAATTTGTGTCCTTTGCTTAGGAAAATAAAGTAGTCATCCAAGGTAATGCAGTTCCAGGGAGTAAGAATGAGACAGCAGCCTAGGGTTAATGGGTCAGTAGTGGACTATGTGGGACTGCAGCATATAAAGTTGTATTGTTTTTTCAGACAAACAAAAAAGCACCTAGTACTGTTTTTTCATTGGTGGGTTCTAAGCAGTGGTAGATTGGACAACAGTAAGCTTAGCTTTGGCGGATCATCAATACTGGCAAATCAAGTGGGCACAATGTCATTTTTAAATGTTGGGGATTTTAGTGTGTATGTGTGTGCTTATGTGTTGGGAGTGCTGTAACAGTGGATGATTATTAAAGACAGAGACTTACGGACTGTGGAGAATATGTTTCTTTGTTTCAAAACCTAATACTTGGGTACGCATGCCAGAAGTAGATCTTTTAAGACATAGCTTCTTGCCATTTACAGTGGATGGATATTTACATTTAATGGACAATGTATTAGTGTGGGCCTGTGGGGTTCTGAAGGATGCCAAGTCTACCACTGCCAATGTCTTGTAAAGTGACCTGGAAATGGATATTGGGATGTTACTGAAAAAATATAGTAAGTGGGCTTAGAAATATAGTTTAATTAAACAAAGTGTACTTTCAATTTACAGGCCATAATTTAATTTATTTCAGGTAGTCCAGATACTGGTAGATTGTATACCATTAGACTTAATTAGGGAGAGCTGTCATTCTGGGGAAACAAGCAGCCCTAGTTTCAGTGAAAGCTCTGTGGTTGCTTGCAGGTAGGAAGTTGCAGGATGCTGATGCAATGTGTTTTATGTATTATTTTTAATGCATTTGTCATTTCAAAGCATAGTTTTCTTTGATGCAAAAGAAGGCAGGACTGAATGAGCCATATAATGTTTAACTGACAATAATGGGATAGAAAGATTATAAGTGATGTGTAATGTTTGCAGCTACAGTTGTTTCAATGGTGTCTGTGATGCATAACTATTTTTGGGCCTGTGTCCCACTTTTATTTTTCGCTTTGTCCAGATTTCTTGCTGTAAGGTTGAGCGGTATGGTTCCATACTAAATCAGAAGTTGTATTTACCTTGGAAGACTTTTCGGCATAAATATGAAAAACAGAGCCTTTTTAATATCTCTGCTTATTTCCAATATAAACTGCCATGCAACCTTGCAAATAACCTTCTTATTAAGCTACTTTACTTCTTTTGGAATTGACAGGTATGATTCATCTGTTCGGACATAAGCATAGAGTGCTAATGTGACTTTGATCTCTTGCAGCAGTCTGTGGTTTACATAATCACAATAACTTTTCTGTGTTTCTGGGTGTGTAATCAATTTAACAGTTTTAAAGATGTTTTCCAAAAATAAATAAATAATCCTCTCTACACTTTGAGCTATTGACAAAGTCTGGGAATTTGTTTTTTTCTAAAGCGAAGGTCAGCATCACAGCTCAGTAAACTGTCAGTCTGTGAGTAACTTCTGCACAAATTAAAATGTCTGAATGTCAAATGGCTTTAGATTGGAGGGAAGTGTATTTTTATTTATTTTATTTTATTTTACATTTGTTTACCGGGAAAGTCCAACTGGGCACAGGTCCTTTTTCAGGAGAGGCCCGGGGAGAAAAGCTCCAAAAATAACACAAAACAATATAATACATGAGAGAGAGAGAGAGAGCAAATTATGGATGTAGTACTCATACAATATGGCAGAGATTACATCTCGTAACAGTGAGAATCACTGCGGTACAGAATAAACTTAAAAACATTTTTTTTTACAGTTATAATTACAACAAGGCAAATATCAATGAGTTAAGTTTTTAGGAGAAAGCTGTTTGTACATAGCTGAAGCTCTGAAACAATCTTTTGGTATGGATTAACCTGGGGATTGACACAAGTTTTATGTTTACACCAGTATGTAGCATTGTAGTTTATGGTTTTCTTATTGATTTACTTTTTGCCGAGCAGTTGTTTGTTGATTTATTGATGGTCCTTTTGGTGGTGGGAAATTACATGGATGAATCTATCTCTATTATGATTTTTTTTTTCAGATATTTTGACTTCCAGGCAATTTCATTCAGTGAGTGGGTGTCATGTGATTACTGAGGTTGCCTATTTTACAAGTAGGGGCTTTTTTGTGTGTGTGTGTGTGTGTGTGAAAGAGAGAGATTTAATAAGTATACTGAATATAATTTTGCAAATGGAATTCTTAGTTAAACACGCCCCTCTTCTTGGGCAACTAGACTTGAGTAACCAATATTAGATCTTAGCCATCCAGCTGGGAAAGGTTAGTATGTGGATTTTCCATCTGGTTTGATGAAGGCTATGCTACTTACCCAAGGACTACATTTATGGCTATCCATCCAGCCATCATGTTGCTGAACTACATTGTTTGATAATGAGAGGAGCTTTTTACAGAAGTTGAAGGTTTTTGTGTCAAGTACCTGTCCATAAACAGTGGCTTGTTTATGTTGCAGTGAAGGCTGTGGTCTTTGTAGTGAGCATTTTAAGTATAACCAGTATTTCTGAGGTAGAGGAAGTCTCTTAAGGCAGGATCTTTCTTAGCCTGGAAAGCAAGTCAACTGTGAAATTTATAGGGGCCAGTGAGAGACAGAGGAAAGCAAGAAGCTTTTTAGTCTATTTAGATAACTAAGTGAACTTAGTCCTTTGAACTTTTTTGGCAGAAATGGTTGTAGTCTTTCTTTTGGCCGGGTGTTTTGCTGAGGCACATGTCAAAAGGGGCATTGAACTCAATAATGGCTCTTGTAAAGGAAGAATACAGGGATGTTATGACCTCTTTGTCCCTGGATGAGATACCCTTACTAATGAATTGGGCCATGTAAAAATCTTTCCTTACAACGGAGACAACGTGGTGGTCAAAAGTCAGGTTTCTATCAACCTGGGAGCCCAAGTACTATACAACTTATTGCATGCTTACAACATTGTTATTAATGTGATAATTTGTGGGGACATCACTCTCTTCAAAGGGGATGATGATGCATTTTTTGGCATTTAACTTGAGGCCCTGTTTCTGGCACCAGTTATTTGTTTGGGTGAGACTCTCTTGTAGCTTATTCAGAATTGTTTTATTAAGTCAGTAATGTGAATTCTTTACTTTATTGCAAATTTGTTGGCTTATTTTTGTGGATTATAGTATTGTAGGACTGCTGATGTTGACATTTTACATAGTTGAACTGCTGGAATGGTTTTCCCAGCGAGAAATGCTAGTGCTGTAGTGAATATCTGTTTATTTGTAAAAAAAAAAAAAATATATATATATATATTAACTAAGATGTTAGAGTTAACTGTTAGATTAGAGAATTAGAATGAGAATTAGAATTTTAAGGGAAATATTAGGCATTTATTCATTATTCAAATGCACCTACAGTACAGCCAGGAGATCGACTGTGGTCTTCCTGAGCAACAAAAGAGTTAACTATATGATATATTTTATATGCGGCCCCAGGACCATTTCTGTTCACTCAATGCGGCCCCAGCAAGCCAAAAGGTTGGACACCCCTGCTCTACTCAGTCTCATATAGACTCCTCAGAGGTGACCTCTGTCTGGCATATAAAGCAATCTCAGACCCTACCTTGCTTGGACTGCTGCATATCTGCAAGTCAAGCTCCACTCGAGTAACCCACACATGTGACCTCAACCTGGTCTGTGACATCAACAGGACTTGTAGTTGGGACAGATTTGTGTCTCAGAGACTCCCCCTTCTGTGGAATATACTCCCTCTCCACGTCAAACAGAGTACCTCATTAAACCTTTTTAAGCACAACATGGATAACTGGATGGGGAACAGAAAATACACCTCTGGGATTCCACCAGTGCCCCTGCTGGACAGAAGCATCGGGTGCTGACTTGCTGGAACATGGGCTAAATTCTTGGCTAGGCTTGTAAGGGTCTCATGGCCAATAGCCTAGTAACTTTCTATGATCCTATGATTTTTATGATCCTAGATATTTGTCTAGGAAAACTTTGGATCTGCTGTGTCTGTCACCATACTGAATAACAATGAATGGGCTACCTGAGAAATTCATATAGGTATTCAAAAAGGCCATGAAGATGATTGCTGGTTGTCACAGAAATTCCATAGAACACACACACACGCACACCTGTTAACAGAGCTCTGATTAGGACTCCAGATAGGTTGATTAAGCAGCTTATCTGGACGTGTCCATTTTGTCAATGATCCATTCAGAGTAACTGGCCAAGAAATCCAACCAGGAATTATTGCTATGACTACTGTCATCTCTGAGTTGTGTTGCCTAGCATGCATCTATTGACCTATAATTTAGATGTGAGAAATGATACTCACAGTGTGGATGTGTTGTCCAAATGTTCTATGTAATCTCCCAAGCAGCATTACCTCAGGAGATGAACCATTTGAGCAATGCATATCCACAGATGCGTCATGTGCCCATCCAGGAATGTTTGTGAATAACACCTGGGAAATCACGTCTAGTCCAGTACTGGCTCTGTACTCTTGACTGAGGATCCAGGGGAATCCACCTTTGTCCAAACAAGCAACTGCGCCACTGTACTAAAAAAAAAAACGTACTGATTTCTTCTTGCTGCTAGTTTAGTTTTTGTTTGTTTGTGTCTTTCGGCTTTTTCCCGGTTAGGGGTCGGATCGGTAGTTGATTTTTACGTGCTGAGTTACCAGCCCTGATGCACAACCTTCAACAAAGGTACGCCCATTCACACATGTCTCCATGCAGAAGACGCTCTAGCTGAGAATCGAACCGGACAGCGTCTTACTGTAAGGCGACAACACTACCGCAGCACCACCACCGCTCTTGCTGCTAGTTTAGTACAGATTCATAAAAAAATACTTGCGCTAGTACATATACTGGTGTGGGGAAAACTGTACCATATACTTTTTGCAAACTCATCTGATTTCAAATGTTCTTTGTGTATTCATTCTGTGTTAGTTTGGAGGCATACTTAACTGCAGTGACCTCCACTGCGCTATTTTTCAGTACTCATAAGGAAAACTAATTTACAAAATATGAACATGGAAAGCTGATTGTAGCCAAGAATGAAATGGAAAAGGAACAACTCAGGCTGCTGGGTGTCAGTGAACTGAAATAGACTGGCACTGAGCACTTTAGGTTTAATAAACACATGGCATGCTATGCCAGAAATGAAAGAACAAATAGAAATGGAGTCATGCTATGCCAGAAATGAAAGAACAAATAGAAATGGAGTAGCATTTATAATTAAGAAGCTTGCAAGAACTGTAATAAAATACATTGCAGTCAGTGAATTCTTATTATATATCTGTCTCTGAGGAACACCCATTAACACGACTATCTCTCATATGTGTGTGTCAACAACAGAGGCAGAAGTGGATGAAATGGATTAGTTCTGTAACTAATTTTAAGCTGAACCAGACAGAGCATGTATGCAAGACGTATCGATAGCAAGGGGTGACTGGAAGCTAAAAACTTGAAATAATGAAGAAGGTCAAATGGTTGAAAAATATGAATTTTGTAATACAAATTAATGGGAGATTGGTAAAATTTTGCAAGAGAATCTGTTCAGCTGAAACACCTTGTTTCAGTAACATAAGTGATGGCAATGTATATGTGGATTACGCCCAGTGGATGGTAAGAAATCAGACTGACTATATGTCTAGAATTAAATGATGGTGAAGCTAGAAAAAACATCAATAAAACAAAACACAGGGTCTGCTGTGCTACAGATTACCAGATACAGATACAAACATGCAAAACCATCTAAAGTTGAAGAAGAGTGAGCTGGCCTGGTACTAGATAAAGTACGATCCTAAAAATATACCACCAGAGTTCAAAGACTCCACGTTCTCTGCAATAGATACAAATGGCAAAATACCAGATGGATTATGGGAAAATACTAAGAAGTCTGTATCTGAAGAAAATGAAAAAGTTCCTGGGAAAAAAAGTGAAAAAAAAAATCAGCCAGAATGTTTGACTAATAAGAAGCAATGGAAATCTAAAGCCACAGGAGATAGAGAGGCAGTTGTGGAATATAACTAATGTCCATTGTGCTACAAGACAAAGGGAAGTATTGCAATGACACATGTGAGGAGGTGCCCGATCTGACCATCCCAGTAAACAATAGACAATCAATCAATAAATAAATAAATAAATAAATAATGAAATAAAAAATACTAGAGGAAAAATAATGTCAGCTTTCCTAAATTTATGAAAGAGAATATTACAGCCTCGAACTGGAATACTAAAGTGTGTTGAAGAATGCTACAGTGGAGATATAATACTGAGTCATTATATTACAAAGATCAAAGAGATCAATAACCATTTCAACCTGTTTTATGATCAGGAGCCAATGGCAATGAAAAAAGAAAAAGCAGCAGAGAAAGTTTTACTAAAGAGCAATTCTCCAATTAGTGACAGCATTCAAAATTAAGCATTTTACTATTTGAATACAGTTGCTACAATACTTATAAGGCTCTTTCCAAAAATATGGAAGGCAGTATTGTAGCTAAATGACTGGAAAAGATCTGTATTTATACCAGCCTTGAAGAAAGGTAATATGACTGATTATGGAAAGTATTATACAATCACTCTGATCCCTCATGCCTGCAAGATTTTTTTCAAGAATATTCAGTGGAGATTGTAGCCTTACTTGGACTTGACTAACTGTAAGTGCAAGCAGGATTCAGGAAACAGCAAGGAATAGGCTACATTATTATGGCTGTGAGAGGGATCCTTGGAAAGGCAAAACGATTATCAGAACGATATCTAAATAGGTTGCATTATCATAGCAAGATCTTCAGCGCTGAAAATCATGACAAACTCTGGACCCCATTAAAGCAACATAATGAAGGCAACAAAAAGAAACAATGGTTTAGAAATGGTAAAGGTGTAAGACAAGGCTGCTTCCTTTACCATGCCTTTTTAATTTAAATGCAGAACAAATCTTCACAGAAACAGGAAGGTATGAACAAAACTGAGGTGTGAGAATTGGAAGAAAAATTATCAATAACCTTCTCTGTGCAGGTTCATATAACATTATCGAAAGATAACGTAATTGAAAGGCCGAAACATCGAAACAGCCGCATTTCGAAACTTTTATTGTGGGGTGCTGTGCCCCCCACAACCCCCATTAAATATATATTCGAAGCAAAGGGTATCCCCTCTATTGATGATCAGTCACCTGATTGAAGACAGAACACAGTTCAAGATAACTATCCCTAGGGTTCCCATGAGATGGCAATAACGTTACAACAGTTAGCAAAAACAACAATGCACCATTTTCTGGCCTGTAGGAACATTTTGGAGTCTCTCTGAAACATTAGGCATACTGAGTTCTTGCATTCTCTCTCTTTGGATGTCATAGTACTTTTACAATTTTAATTTCTTTTTTGTGGACTGTCTCTATCATGAGTCCTTCTGTAAACATAACAGTAGGACTTAGTGATCTAAATAAAATCCCAACTGCTGGTTGGATAATCATTATTTGCATTCTGCTGATAATACAGTTTCCATAATTCTTTACCCATTTGGTAACCAGGTGGATGGGATGCTTTGAATTATCCTATTCAGTCACAAGCATAAATCCCACTGTCTGCCATTTTACCAATATCTAAGTGGGATTTTTCCCCCCAGTACTCTACATATTGCATCTATACTCCCCCCCTTGTGGCCAAGACCATGGCTGAGAGTGGTCTGAGAATGACTACTTCACTGACTTACTCTTTGTTTGTTCAGTTACCAGTGTAATAGACTATCACATGAGGGTCACTTCTGACAACAGTCCATGAGGAGAGAGATGCAGAACTGTACAGAACAACAACATAGCACAACAGCACAGATTATGATATACAAATAATCTTATCAGAACTTACAGATAAAAGTCACACTGAAGAACACGCATCAGCATTTATACAGACTTTGTGCAGGAAATATGCACATTATAAAAATAAGACATCTGCCATGGACATCTCATATGGAGGCAATATTCAGCTAATAGATAGATAATATATATAAAAGACTGGTTGTAAGTTCACAACATCATACACTATTTACTCCTGTAAAATAAAGAAGTGAACGCTCAACTGAACGAACTTTCTGTTAAATGGAGTTTCTGACAGCAACATTTTGCACTGGACTGCATTGAAGCAGCCTAAGAGAATTTGCCGTTACTCTGCTGTTGTACAATCTTTAAGGAAATATATATATAATTAGCAAGGAATATGGAGGGTGTGGGGGTGCTCCCCTGAAAAAAAATAGTTTTAATTTTTTTTATGTTCTGTCACTTTATAGTTCAATGTAAAATGATTGCTTTGTGTTCACTGTTGTGAATGTTTGCAATTTGATGATGCACTCAAAATACTATATTTTCTTCTTTTTTTTAAAGCAACCCAACATGCTGCTCATACATAAAGAGACTCAAGTCACTGCTTTAAAGCAGCTACCCCCTCCTGTTTAAATATGAAGTGGAGTGTATAGGACTTGGTGCTTCATAAATAAATCAGAGAAATAGCCACTGATAATACCAACTTTCACACATTGCATTTGCTGGACCAGTGAGAATTACACCTCCCCAACAAAACACAAGTAAAACCGACCTAATCATCATCACAGTATTCACTTGGACAGAATGTAGACTCCCAATTCCTTTGTCATTATTCTGTTCTTGTCCAGTCTTTCCTCAAATTTCCTCAATTTCTTGAGTTCTCCAATTGCAAATTCTGTATGGTTTAAGTGCTGAAGTATAAAGCAGAAGATTGCATATTGTGGGCATAACTACTAAACAGAAGTCACCTAAAAAACAAACAAGGTTCTTAGAATAATATTTTGCAGGTAGAACTGCCCCCCCCCCCCCCCACACACACACACACCAATATGGGGGATGTGCTGCAACAGGTCTCTCCTATTTACACGTTCTCTCTCCAAGGTCACACCACTTCAAAGAAAGAGAGACCCCTTCAGTTGAATTCCATTTTGTGGTTTTATGTATTAACTACAAAAATGAATTCTAGCCTTTATAATTCTTAAGGACAGACCTATATTTTTCTATGAAACCACTTGGCATTTTATACATACATAAATAATAAGATCAAGCCCATTGATGTTCCTGTTTGACTGTGACATACCACACAGACTTTTCTTAAAAATACTCTATTGATTCATCCTCTGTGTTTTGTTGGCCTATTACTTCTCACCCAGGATAAATAGTAAATAGTGTTATAGACCACCTTCTTAATTTACCTTTCATAATTATGAAGGGATTCTATTACAATGCATTACTTTTACTACCATAAATTCTTAGAAATCTTGTCTGGAGTGTTACTGTTTGTTTTTATACTTTATTCTCTTTTTGTGTAGTTTAGCAAAATATTTGTCTATTATGCATGTCAGTTCAGCATCAACTTCTCTGCCACAGTGGCTTTATTAAACTTCACCTTTCTTCCGCTCTGTACTCCCTGATGGACCTGTCATATGACTTATTCCCTCTGTTTAGCCAGAAATATAAATATTGCCTAAGTCCTTGACTTACAACCTATGTTCTTGTGACTGCATTTCCAAAATCTTTATGTCTTAACAATTCTCTATCCCATCATGCTGTGCCTTCTAACTTTTTTGAGTAATACAGCACTTTTCTTCTTTTAAATGAAACCATTAGTTTCATGTCAAGGACTGGAACATTTTTTATTTGGTACTGTAGTCCTTGTTTTTATATTCACATGTTAGTTATTGCATTCTGCAATTGGCCTCTTATTTTATCAATTATTATATTATTGCAGTCTGCTTAGTGACTGCAAGTTGCCTTATTTATAAGATATTTAATCAATCCGCATCTTCTTGTGAAATTTCTCTCTCTTTCTATCGCTCTCTCTCTCTTTCCAGGAGGTATCTTGCCATATTATAATGAAATGTACTGGATTCAGCATATTGTGTAATACCATACAATATTTTGTGAAAGCACCATGTTATGTCCTTGCTAAAGTCATATACATAATACCTCCACCATATCTTTAAAGTGTATTGATCACATACTGAAGCAAGTGTAAATAACAAACCTTTGAACTTTGATATAGCCTCTTTACCATACACAATAACAAATTATATAGTTGTTGATGCTACGGGTGCATTAATTTTCATTTTATTTTGTTTATAAGGACACGTGATGTATTTTTTTCTCATAACTGAAGTCCCTTTTTATGACATTATGAAAGACTTAACTCACAATACCATATTACCTAAATTAATATACAGACTACTCTATTTTCATGTTAAATGTATTGGCTGTAGTTTCCTACTTCCTAGAAAGACAAGTTGTCAATTAGTTTTTGCAGGTGGAACACCACACATTTGAAAATTAACACATTTGATTATGTAACAGAGAAACAGTGATATAAGTAACTTGCTGTATCTCTAATAGAGGTAAGTTGGATTTGTTTACCCATACTGCTTTGCAGCCATATGTAACTCATTGTCCAATACTTACCATGACATCATTTTGGGGGTGTAACATCAAGAAAACTCAGTAAACAGTGATACTAAAAAAATCAAACAACATGAAATAATTTTCATTCCTTGTAAAATCACTTGCAATTTTAACATGAAGAATATAACAGGAAGTGAAATTAATTGTACAGCAAAGGTGCTTCAAAAGTCACTAATACACTTTAAGTACATACAGAAACAGATGCAGACAATGACTGCATAGCACCACCCCATCTGCAACTCAGCATTTATGAGCAGCATATGCATAAGGGTTACAGACATAGCATGACTATTTGTGAAGAAGGAAGCTACATGCAGTAAAGCTATATTACTGAATGTCAACACACCTGTTTAGAGCACAAGCCCAGTTTTAGAAAATGAGAGGGAGAGATGCAGGACTTGTTGATGCCTATAGAAAGGTAAACTGAAACCTCTGTCTTTGAAGGTATCCAGGCAGAACTCTGGCAGTTATATTAGATGAAATTTGCTGCATCTATAAATGGGGCTCACAGAAACTATAAATGCACGAAATTTTAAGTCAACCAAGGGAATCCTAGAAGTAGTAAAAACAAAATCCCAGAAGGAAAGTCAGGCAAGAAGGGAAGCAGGTCCATTCTTAAAACCACCTAGTATAAATTCAGTGCATCCACAGTAGGTTTGCTACTCACAAAGAAGAATGCAGACTTCAGGTCAATGGATTACTTATCCTGACCCCAGATGTCATCAGCTAATGAGCACTTTAAAAAAAGATGAAACTGCAGTAATGTACATGTTATGTAAAGAGGCAATAAAGCTAGTTCAAGTGAATGCTAGTTGAGTGTGTTAATGAACAAAGGAAGAAATAAAATCTCCATCTGTATTATTGTCCAAGTTGATGTCTTACAGGTCATGAACTTTGAAAGACAATATTACATAGATGTACGTTAGTGGGATGTGAAGCATTCTGCTTCTTGTTTGAAGAGGTTATTCACATTTGGGACATCCCATATTTTAGGGTTCAACAGGTCTGGCCATGGTTACATGTCTTATTTTTTGTAGGTTGGAAGGATTTAGGGGAATGTCCTCAGACAAGGTATTATATATAGATATTTAATAATTTGGGGGTGTCTTTGTCCCAGGAAATGATGGCAAGTCCATGAATATGCATCTCATTCTTCCTTAGTGAAATTGATAACCAAGCAGGATGATGTAGAATGTCGAAAGGTAAAATATTTAACTTAGCTGAAGATTTAAGAAAAACAAAGAAATGGGAGCATCCAACAACTTAAGAGTTAGTTATATTCTTGTGCAGTATTGATCCTGATTTATTGATATTTTACAGCAAAGTGGATGCTAAAGACAAAAAGCATGATACATTTTATCAGAGATTGAGGATGATTACAGATACTGTAGAGAAGAAAGGGGTGTTGATATTCCTGCAAAATTAAAATTGACGTGGCTATATGGCAAACACTGGATTCGGGATGTGAACATCAGTAATCCACTGATGCATCTGATGGGATTCAGTCTGTGTGCTGTAACAACACCTGGAGGTTTAAGCAATTGTCAGATTATATGTTGAAGGGGAGTTGTAGATCAATATGTGTGTATGTACCTTTAAGAAGCTATCCAAGAGCATGCACAAGTGCATAAATACTGAGCAAGTACAAGCTAGACTGCCATTTTGTAGTAAGCCATTGAGATGTAAGCATGTATGTATGTAAGGTCTGTCTGTTAACTAGTTTGTTCATACTTTATGATGCTGCTGTCCATCATGATGTGTTTCTATGTATTAAAGCATCTAAACGAAACCCCGTCTGCTTGTCTTATGTGTTAGAGAAGGACGAGTAACATGGTGTCAGAAGTGGGATGTCTAAAAGACACGGAATCAGAAACAGCATATCCAAGGGGCATGAAGTTAAAACCGGCTTGGCTGAAACGACTTAAGGTACTTGCTAGGAGCTGGTGGATTATACAGGAGTGAATTTTCCCTAAAATGCACAAACTTCACAAAACAGGACAGAAATTAATTTCAGGTATTAAAATTTGCTCAACACTATTTCTTTTCATATAATATGAAATGAGTCATACAAAACATGCTAAATGATATTGGCATAAAGCGATATGTATGATATTGATAAAAATATTCGAATGACTACATAAAATGTTTGAAATAAAGTCCAAATTGCATAAAACAAATAAAATAAGGGGAAATGACTGCATATTCATAAAGCATGTATTTTTCATATTAAGCAAAGATATCTGAGTTATCAGAACTGTATAAAAGTGTTCACATGTTTGTGCAGTGTTACAGTAAAGCTATTTCGCAATGTACAGCAATTACAGGGCATATTTCACAAAGTGCAGCCATTACAGGGCATATTTCACAGAATACAGCCATTATAGAGCATATTTCACAAAGTACAGTATTTCAAAGAGTTTATTGTGCATTTGAATGTTATTACATTCAGTGGATAACCAACCTTTTGAATGTTATTACAACCTCACATAACTGTTTGGTCATACATAAATGCAAATGCCATATTTTCAGTGTGTTTGTGTATCTTTGTGGGCATGGCAGATGGATTTTGAAAACCCAGTGCACTTGTGCTTGACAGTAATATTGCTGAGAACTAGAGAGTGTTTGAGCAAGAGTACAACATTTTCATACAGACTGCATTTTCGGATAAAGACAATTATATAAAGGCATTTATTCTGCTTAATTTAGCTGGATCAGAAGCCATAGAAATGGAATGTTCATTTGTGTATGCGCCTGCTATCTATGCCAGAGAGGGGGAAAACCATCATATTGTTGTACAGGCTGAATCAAGCTGAGGACTCTAAACGTAAATTTAGAGAAATGTGTAACCCCCAGACAAATGTTACAATGGAAAGACACTTATTTTACACAAGAGATCAAAAGCCTGGTGAAACATTTGCAACATATATAACTGACCTGAGAAACAAAGCTAAAATGTGCAGATTTGGTGATTTAAGGAATGAGTTAATAAAGGACAGACTTGTGTCTGGTATAAAAGATGATGCTGTAAGATTTTGCTGCATGACAGTGATTTAACTTTGACTAAGGCCACTGAGATTTGTCAGATATACAAGCTTACAGAAAAGCACACAAGTATGCTTATAAACAAGAACAGCTCTAGAGGGCACAGTGATAAACCTCATGTTGATAGTAGGCAGCACGTGGTCAAAAGAAACAGGCACAAGCACATGGCAGAAACTGAAACCCCTGTAGCACACACTGGTAAACCCCAACACTTTCTAATAAATTACAGAGTTCGCACAATCTCAGTGAAGCATAAGAGTGAGTCAGCAAACTCAAAGCATGGACTCCAAACTAGTTTCATTGCCAACTGTCATAACTGTGCTGGTAGTCATGAATCTAAAAGGAGAAATGTTTAGCTTTTGGTCAGCAATGCCACAAATGTAATAAATGTAATAATTTCAAAGCATTTTGTAAATCAAAAGGCTCACATTCTTTCACTAAAAGAGAACATTTTAAGAAACGAGCTGATCAATTAGAGAGCTGCAACCCTAGTCTTTATGTGGATGACATGTCAGTGCTCCATGAAACAGTCAACGCAATAGATTTAAAGGCAAAGAATAAAGTATTCTGTACTGTCTGGATAAATGGCAAACCCACAGAGCTCAAAGTTTATACAGGTTCCAAGTGGAATGTTATGTCAGCAGAAACATTTGCTAGAGTGTATAAAGGTGAAAGGCTTGATTTGGCAAGGTGTGCGAAGCTTGTTGTTTATGGAGGTGAAGAAATTCAAACTGAACGCTCAGTAATGCTTTCATGTTACTCAGCTGGAAGAAGCTACGACTTATTTTATGTGGTCAAGAGGCACATACAGTCATTGTTAGGGTTAAGAGACAGTTTGAAAATGGGACTGCTTTCATTGAAATTCATGTGAATCTTAAGCTCAGTCCACACAAATGAAAGTTTAGGCTACAAGAAGTCACTTCTGTTGGTCATTTATTTGCTAGTACAGGGCTATGACCAGACCCTTCAAAACAAACAGCAATTCTTGAGATGCCAGCACTAGATAATGTTCAAGCCCTGCAACGTTTTCTTGTAATGGTCAACTACCTAGGTAAGGTCATTCCAGACTTGAGCCAACTCTCAGTACTGATCAGAGAGATGACACGTAAAGATGTATCCTGGTCCTGGATAGAGCAATACCAAAGAGCATTTGAAGTCCTGAAACACAGAATTGCTAGTTCACCAACTCTCAAATACTGTGATGTTCACAAGCCAGTTACACTTTCCTGTGATGCTTCAAAATTTGGTCTTGGAGCAGTCAATCTACAAGAGGATCAACCTGTTGCTTACACATCGACAGCTCTTACCCAAAGTGAGATGCAGTATGCCTAGATCGAGAAAGAGCTTTTGGCAGTTGCATCTGCATGTTTGAAGTTGCATGATTATGTTTATGGTAGAGCTATCCAGATTAAAACAGACCAATAACCTTTAGTCACTATCTTGAGAAAGCCTATGCATTCAGCTCCAGTCCAGCTGCAACATATGATGCAGAGACTGCCGAAGTACAATTTCAATCTCGTCTACAAAAAAGGCAAACTTCTTTAACTTGCTGATACATTATCCAGATCGCCCAGAAACACCACAGAACTGCATGAGAATGAAAACCTTCATTTTGAAGTCATGGAAGTAAGAATTTTTTCTTCCACACATCTTGATGAGTTGAGAGATCACACAGCCACAGATCCAGTTTTATAGAGGCTCATCCACTCTATCAATCAAGGATTGCCGTCAAAACAATCTAGTTTACCTCAAGAAGTGCAATCTTATTTTCCATACAGAGATGAGATTTTGACTGACAAAGAAGGGTGGGAGGACTAGTATTTTGGCCTTCTATGTCACAAGACACTGAGAGAGTACTTTTATCTTGTTTTGTGTGTAATAGTACTAAGCCACATCAACAGAAGTAATCATTTCAGCTTAACCAGATTTTGGAACTACCTTGGTCGACAGTAGCCACTGATATTTTCGAGTGGAATGGACAACATTATTTGGTGTTAACAGACTCTTAAGATTGACCTACTTCCTAACCTAGCATCCAGTACTGTCATTACTAAGATGAAGCACCATTTTGCAGTGCATGGTAGTCCGCACAAAGTTATTTCTGACAATGGCATGCAGTTTACAAGCCAACACTTCAAGAGATTTGCCGAAGAATGGGACTTTACTCATTTATTTTATGCATTTATTTATTTTACATTTGTTGACCGGGATTGTCCGACTGAGCTGAGTAGCCTTTTGACAGCAGAGGTCCGGGGAGAAAAGCTCCACGATATTACATTAAGTTTTAAAATGAAAGACAAATGACTAAAAATAAGTTTTACAGAGACAATTAGAGAAATGCAGTTTTCAGAAGACAGACAACATAAGTCAAGCAATCACATATCATAATTTCTTTTTACGTCTGTTATACAGTAGAAGTAAAATATCCTGGTTGGAGACATCTGTAATATAAAAGACATTGCAGAAGAGATACTCACGGGCTATAGTTGGATTGTCTAGGGTTTAAGGAGGTTGTGCATGGAGGCAGGACCACTGAGATTTTAGATATTCTCTTGCTGCAGCTTTGATGCTCAGAATTAGTCCAAAATGACAAAAAATACACAGAACCCACAGACATTGCCAACATCCTAGCTGACAGGTTCAGCGCAAACCCCGCCCCCTCCCCACCAAAAGGGCAAATATCTATCCCAGCAGAGTGCTGCCCCCCTGACATCTCAGATGCTCAGGTAAGAGCCGCCCTCTCCAAAGCAAAAAACACACCATCAATGGGACCAGACGGTGTCCTGGGCTGCGTCCTACATGAACTCCAAGAAGAGCTAAACCCAAACATAAAATTACTGTTCAATCTCAGCCTTACTACAGGATATGTACCCAAAGAGTGGCGTACAGCAACAGTGGTCCCTCTCCACAAAGATGGTGCCTCACCGGATCCTGGAAACTATCGCCCCATAAGCCTGACTAGCTTGGTCTGCAAAGCTATGGAAAGGATCATCATGGACCTCATAAATAAAGATATTGGGGACCTACAGACACTGGATCCTACCCAGTTTGGCTTTGTTAAGGGCAGATCCTGCCTCTTAAACCTGGTCGATTTCTTTGAAACAGTCACCAAGGCCATCGATGAGGGGAAGGTGGTCCACACAGCCTACCTGGACCTCGCAAAAACCTTCGATAGAATACCCCACTCGGGCATTATAGATAAGCTCACCAGCTTAAATATAAACCCCTATGTCACTAGATGGGCTGCAAACTGGCTCAAGGACAGAACCCACATGGTTAGAATTTCTGGAGCCATGTCAGACTCCAAACCAGTTACAAGTGGCATCCCACAAGGCTCAGTTCTGGGACCTCTCTTGTTCGGTATATATTTCTCGGAGGTACAGGCCAACACGGAAGAACTGTGGCTGACAAAGTTCGCAGATGACTGCAAACTAGGGGCCATAATAGACTCTCCAGCCGACACAAGCATCCTCCAAAAGGGCCTCATAGAAACAGACAACTGGTGCCAGAGCCATGGCCTCAAGCTAAACGCCAAAAAGTCTATAGTCATCCCCTTTGGCACAAACAAAGTGCCCACAAATTACCACATATGTGGTAGTCCATTAAGTACGGAAGAAGTAATTAGGGACCTGGGGACTCAAGTTGATAGCAATCTCTCATTTGAAAAGTACGTGGCCAAAGTGGTTAGAAAAACATTTTATATAGCCCACCTAATCATGAAGGGATTCACATCTAGATCATGGGAGGTCATCGCTCCTCTTTACTCATCCCTCATCAGGCCCATAATTGAGTACAGTGCCCCTTTTGGGGTGTACCTTACTGGACACCTGCAGCAACTGGAAAGACCACAAAAGTACCTCACCAATAGGATCAAAGGGCTCAAACAGATGCCATATGCTGCCCGGTTAAAAGACACTCCAGCTCTACTCAGTGGCATACCGCCTGCTCAGAGGCGATCTGTGCCTGACGATAAAGCCATGTCCAACCCGAATTAATGGACATACTGCACCTCAGAAAATCCAAATCCCATCAAGCCACGCCTCGAGAGACTTGAACCTCAGCACTGAAATAAATACGACATGCTGGAGGGACAGATTCATAACCCAGAGGCTCCCTTCACTCTGGAATAAAATCCCAGTCCAGGTTAGGCAGAGTCCCTCATTGACTCTCTTCAAGAGGAATCTTGATGAGTGGATGGGAGATCATAGGTTTACCCCGGGTATCACTTCTGTGTCACTGTTAGACAGAGGCACAGTATACTAACCTCGAAAAAGGGCATAGTAAAATTCATTTAAAATGGGTGGCGAAAGCCAAACACACTCTGGCTAGGCTTATAAATGCCCTAGGGCAGATAGCCTAGTATGAACCTATGAACCTATGAATTGATTTATATTTTAAGGAACCTGATTTCTAGTAGGAGTTTGTTCCATGATATAGAAGGATGGTAGCTATAAAGGTTTTGACCAATTTGGGTCTTGGGTTTATGTATTTGTAGCATATCTTGGTGAGAGCTGCGTAGTGGCCTGGTGGGGTTGTAATGTGAGATGAGAGGAGATAGGCTAGGACAGTAAGATTTTTGGTAGAGGACTGAGTGCACTACGAGGAGTTGGGAGAGACGTAGCTGATGGGGCAACTCAAGCCAGTTTAGGTGTTTTAGGGCAAGACAATGGTGAGATTTGTAGGAATGTTGTGCTGCAAATCTAGCTACCTTGTTGTAAGTTGTCTTTATCTTGGCTCATAATGTAGAGTTTAGATTTGTAAGGATTTGGGAGCTGTAGAGTAGGCTAGGTAGGAGGTAGGCATGTGAGAGGGTAATTTTAGCTTTGGTAGCAAAGACTATCCCTCATCAGGCCCATAATTGAGTACAGTGCCCCTTTTGGGGTGTACCTTACTGGACATCTGTAGGGACAGAAGTACAGCCCTCATTTCCAATACATTGATATGGAGAAAGGTTTCGTCTGGAAGCCAGGAACCCTGAACTAACCTGCCCAGACAATGCCCCCCCACCCTGTCTGGGAGGCATCCGTCGTCAGGGTGACCACCGGAGGGGGGATAACAAAGGGTCTTCCCTGATTCAGATTGGACGGCTGAAGCCACCAGCGGAGGTCCCGTTTGCACGTTTCTGTAATCATAATGGGATGATTGAGGGGGAGATTCTGAAAGGACCATTGAGTCGATAACAGCCACTGAAGAATCCTCATGTGCAATCTTGCCAGTGGAACTAGAAGAACCGTGGCAGACATCGAACCTAAAAGTTGCAGGACCATCCTGGCTGGGGCTTTGGATCTTGAAAGCAGGGCTTGAACTTGACCTTGTAAAGTTTGAATCCTTTCGGTAGGAAGAAAGACGCACATCAATTTTGAGTCTATCTCTGCTCCTATGAACCTTATGCGCTGAGAGGGCAGCAAGACAGACTTTGACCAATTGAATGTAATTCCCAGGGTAGCACCCAGGGAGATGGTGGCTTTGAGGTTGTCCATTAGTAGATGCCTGGTGGTGGCAGTCAGGAGCCAGTCGTCCAGATAGGGAAACACGTGGAATCCAAGACTCCTCAGGTGAGCAGTCACTACTGCCAAACACTTGGTGAACACCCTGGGGGCTGTGGTGAGACCAAAGGGCAGTGCACAAAATTGGAAATGACTGTCTCCCAGGCTGAAGCGCAGATACTTCCTGGACGCCCGATGTACCGGTATGTGATAATAGGCGTCCTTGAGATCTATGGAGCACATCCAAACATCCTTCTCCAACAATGGGAGAATGGATTGTAAAGTGACCATTCGGAATTTGGATTTCATGGCGGATTGGTTTAGTTTGCTGAGATCCAATATTGGTCTCAGGTCCCCTGTCTTTTTGGCACTAAAGAACCTTGAGTAATTTCCGGATCCGATCTGGTCTGTGGGGACCGGTTGGATGACTCCTTTTTCTAGCAGCTTTGACGCTTCTGCGGCTGCAATTTCCCTTTGACTGGGTGGTGGGTCCGGGATTTTTGGACGGTGGGGTGAGTGTGTGAAGGGAATGGTGTAACCTCCGGCAATAATCCGAAGCACCCATCTGTCCTGAGTGATAGACTCCCAGGCTTTTAGGTGCTTGGCAAAACGGCACCCGACTGGCTCCGGAGCAGCACAGCCAGGCAATCCCTCATGAAGTGTGGGAGGCTGAAGAGCCACGAAAGGACTCGCGGTCTCCAGAATTGCGGGGCCCTCTGCCGTCCCTGGGACGGCGTCTCCCAGAAAAATTTCCCCGTCCTCTGCCTCTGGAAGGGGAATCTTCCTGCTGTTGAGGAAAAAACTTATGTGATTTGCGGAACCACATCTTCCCTCCTCCTTTAGCCTTGGGATAAGGCCGAAGAGTGGAATAACGCACTCACGGCAGATAAAGTTTTTCCCTCTTGCTCACAGCGGTAAGAGTGTCTTTAACCTTAGGTCCAAACAAAGAGGACCCATCAAAGGGAGCGTCGGGCGAAGGAAGACTTGAAGGCCTCCGAATGACACAACGGAGCCAGGCTTGTCTCCGTGAGCCACGCCTGTGCCTGCCGCTCTGCCCGCCTTCGGCCGCATATGAAATGAGCCTCATGGACGAAGTTAGAAATCGAGGTAAGGATAGCCAACTGTGAGCTAACCGACTGGGCTAGCTGCTCAGGTAGGTTACCAGAGAGGAATCTGACAGCTCCTTGACCAGATCCCTCTGTAGCCTGGTAAAATGTGCCAAATAATTCAGGGACCTTGGTGTAAAGGCCGCTGAAGTCAGGGTGCGCTTCCTGCATCGTCCATGCTCCTAGACTCCTTATTAGGAGGATGGACGGACGTTGAAGCCTCTGCCACGTCCTGTTGTGTAGCAGATGCCACCACCATGGCATCTACAGCCACGCCTTTTGTCAAGAACTCCTTCTCGGGTGGGGCAGACAAAAATTTGTTAGGGCGAGAAGGCACTGGTTCCACAGTATCTGGATGTTCCCACGCCCTCCGACAAACCAAATCCAGGAGCTCGTTGAAGGGCGGAGACACCCAGGAGGTGGAGGGCTGAGCCCCAAAGGCCTTGAGAAGCACTGACTCATCAGCAGAGGGGGGTTTGGATATCCAGCCGCCTCGTTGCTTAAGGATCTCTAAAATGTCTGCGAATGAGACATCATCCGAGGACGACTTTGGGACCCCTCCGCATCATCAAGATCAGTGTCCGATGTAAGAGACTGGGAGTCCACGTGCTTCCTCTTGCACGATCTCTTCCTTGGGGCTCCTCCAAGACAACTCAAGAACCCTCAGGAGGAGGGGAACCCCAGTGGGGTAACCTCAGGCCCCGGGCTCCGCTGCCTAGTGACAGGGGAACTGCCAAAGACCAGTCTCCACGCCCAGGAAGGTGCGGTAAAGCCGTGAGATGGCAAGAAGACTTGGGCAAGGCACTCCTCATAGCTCTGAAAGCCGGACCCCCAGAATCCTGGGAGTGTCCGGTCCCCGGAGCCATGATAGCAGACGGAAGTCCCGCAGCCGAAGCGCCGAGAGGGAGGCTCGGAACCGACAGCATAGGTCCCGAAACGTCACCCCCGGGTCCGGCCGAAGATGTCCGCGTGCCAAACTCGGACCCAAAGGCCGGGGTTGGAGTAAGGGTCGGAGCCGACCCTAGGATCTCCACCGGCTCCAACAGCACCTGCTCTGACGGAGCCGAAGCGGTCGGAGGAGGAATGGCAATGGGATGGGCTATCGGCTCTGAAGCCAATTGGGTCGGAGCAGAAACAAATTTTTGAAAGACTGGGGACTGGAACAGTCTTTGGAGCACCCTGTCTATGTCCGAATCTGACATCCTCGATGACCTAGAGGAGACTGAACGGGTTTGAGTTGGCCTCTCCAACGGCCCCAAGGGGCTAGGGGACCGGCTCCGAGGCGACTCGATAACTATCGGCGCCGAAGGAATACCCAAACCAGTTTCCATCGGTGCCGAGGAGGACTTAGGCGCCGAGGAGGAAGTGTCTGAGCGGACAACCTTCATCGGCTCCGAGACCAGTGGAGCCGATGAAGGTGACCGCCTCGATGCCCCAGCCATCGGCTCCAAGCCAGAGGAGTCGAGACTGGAGGCATCGAGGCAGACTGTTCGCCCTCGGCTCCAAGTCCTTGGAGCCGAAGGAGAAGCCTGCCTATGTCTTTTGGCGGTCGGGTCCGACGGACTGGTCAGAGCCGACGCCCTTTTCTTTTTAGCAGGAGAAGGAGAGGATGCTAAAGCTTCTTCAAAAGAGGGTTTTATAAGGCCTTTCAATATAAGCTTATTTTTCCTCTCTTGGAGGACCCTTGAGGAAAAAGCGTGACACACGCTGCAGGACTCCTGCAAATGTTTGGCGCCCAAACAATATACACACAGAGAGTGGTCATCCGTGATAGACATTTTAAAACTACATTTGGTGCACTTCTTGAAGCCCGAAGGCCTAGGTGCCTGAGACATTATAAGTAAATTTAAGTACTCTCTCACAGACAAACTTAGTTGGAAGATTAACTTGCCGTTCTAGCGATAGCCCGCAATAAAAATAAAGGCCAATTGAACAACAGTGAACAACTGTATAAATGAAATTAAAAACCCTAACGTTTTAAAAGGGATTAATCAACAGGAAAGGCCCTACGGACCAAGGGAGCCTGTAACCAGAACAAATATCAATCACACACAAATTTTCCACAGAAAAGTTGTCAAACACACACAACAGCACAGAGTAGCCGTTAAAACAGCTTTTTGTTAAGAAATTAGCAAATTTCTGACAGAAAAAGTTAGTGAAAAGACACTACTTAGCTCAGCCAGCTCGAGACCACGTCTTTGCTAGTTAGCGGCAAACGAGATCTGGGGGACTGGTAGTGGTGCATCCTGGGATACAGTAAGCTCAGCCAATAAGAGACTTCGCTCTTTGGCATAAGCGTGCCGAGTCGGAGCCGAGGGATCGGCTCCGAACCCATCAGTCAGAATGTAGGCGAGATAGGATCACATAACATCCTTCATTTTGAAGTCATGGAAGTAAGAATTTTCTCTTCCACACATCTTGATGAGTTGAGAGATCACACAGCCACAGATCCAGTTTTACAGAGGCTCATCCACTCTATCAATCAAGGATTGCCGTCAAAACAATCTAGTTTACCTCAAGAAGTGCAATCTTATTTTCCATACAGAGATGAGATTTTGACTGACAAAGAAGGGTGGGAGGACTAGTATTTTGGCCTTCTATGTCACAAGACACTGAGAGAGTACTTTTATCTTGTTTTGTGTGTAATAGTACTAAGCCACATCAACAAAAGTAATCATTTCAGCTTAACCAGATTTTGGAACTACCTTGGTCGACAGTAGCCACTGATATTTTCGAGTGGAATGGACAACATTATTTGGTGTTAACAGACTCTTAAGATTGACCTACTTCCTAACCTAGCATCCAGTACTGTCATTACTAAGATGAAGCACCATTTTGCAGTGCATGGTAGTCCGCACAAAGTTATTTCTGACAATGGCATGCAGTTTACAAGCCAACACTTCAAGAGATTTGCCGAAGAATGGGACTTTACTCATTTATTTTATGCATTTATTTATTTTACATTTGTTGACCGGGATTGTCCGACTGAGCTGAGTAGCCTTTTTTCAGCAGAGGTCCGGGGAGAAAAGCTCCACGATATTACATTAAGTTTTAAAATGAAAGACAAATGACTAAAAATAAGTTTTACAGAGACAATTAGAGAAATGCAGTTTTCAGAAGACAGACAACATAAGTCAAACAATCACATATCATAATTTCTTTTTACGTCTGTTATACAGTAGAAGTAAAATATCCTGGTTGGAGACATCTGTAATATAAAAGACATTGCAGAAGAGATACTCACGGGCTATAGTTGGATTGTCTAGGGTTTAAGGAGGTTGTGCATGGAGGCAGGACCACTGAGATTTTAGATATTCTCTTGCTGCAGCTTTGATGCTCAGAATTAGTCCAAAATGACAAAAAATACACAGAACCCACAGACATTGCCTACATCCTAGCTGACAGGTTCAGCGCAAACCCCGCCCCCCCTCCCCACCAAAAGGGCAAATATCTATCCCAGCAGAGTGCTGCCCCCCTGACATCTCAGATGCTCAGGTAAGAGCCGCCCTCTCCAAAGCAAAAAACACACCATCAATGGGACCAGACGGTGTCCTGGGCTGTGTCCTACATGAACTCCAAGAAGAGCTAAACCCAAACATAAAATTACTGTTCAATCTCAGCCTTACTACAGGATATGTACCCAAAGAGTGGCATACAGCAACAGTGGTCCCTCTCCACAAAGATGGTGCCTCACCGGATCCTGGAAACTATCGCCCCATAAGCCTGACTAGCTTGGTCTGCAAAGCTATGGAAAGGATCATCATGGACCTCATAAATAAAGATATTGGGGACCTACAGACACTGGATCCTACCCAGTTTGGCTTTGTTAAGGGCAGATCCTGCCTCTTAAACCTGGTCGATTTCTTTGAAACAGTCACCAAGGCCATTGATGAGGGGAAGGTGGTCCACACAGCCTACCTGGACCTCGCAAAAACCTTCGATAGAATACCCCACTCGGGCATTATAGATAAGCTCACCAGCTTAAATATAAACCCCTATGTCACTAGATGGGCTGCAAACTGGCTCAAGGACAGAACCCACATGGTTAGAATTTCTGGAGCCATGTCAGACTCCAAACCAGTTACAAGTGGCATCCCACAAGGCTCAGTTCTGGGACCTCTCTTGTTCGGTATATATTTCTCAGAGGTACAGGCCAACACGGAAGGACTGTGGCTGACAAAGTTCGCAGATGACTGCAAACTAGGGGCCATAATAGACTCTCCAGCCGACACAAGCATCCTCCAAAAGGGCCTCATAGAAACAGACAACTGGTGCCAGAGCCATGGCCTCAAGCTAAACGCCAAAAAGTCTATAGTCATCCCCTTTGGCAAAAACAAAGTGCCCACAAATTACCACATATGTGGTAGTCCATTAAGTACGGAAGAAGTAATTAGGGACCTGGGGACCCAAGTTGATAGCAATCTCTCATTTGAAAAGTACGTGGCCAAAGTGGTTAGAAAAACATTTTATATAGCCCACCTAATCATGAAGGGATTCACATCTAGATCATGGGAGGTCATCGCGCCTCTTTACTCATCCCTCATCAGGCCCATAATTGAGTACAGTGCCCCTTTTGGGGTGTACCTTACTGGACACCTGCAGCAACTGGAAAGACCACAAAAGTACCTCACCAATAGGATCAAAGGGCTCAAACAGATGCCATATGCTGCCCGGTTAAAGAAACTCCAGCTCTACTCAGTGGCATACCGCCTGCTCAGAGGCGATCTGTGCCTGACGTATAAAGCCATGTCCAACCCGGAATTAATGGACATACTGCACCTCAGAAAATCCAAATCCCATCAAGCTACGCGCTCGAGAGACTTGAACCTCAGCACTGAAATAAATACGACATGCTGGAGGGACAGATTCATAACCCAGAGGCTCCCTTCACTCTGGAATAAAATCCCAGTCCAGGTTAGGCAGAGTCCCTCATTGACTCTCTTCAAGAGGAATCTTGATGAGTGGATGGGAGATCATAGGTTTACCCCGGGTATCACTTCTGTGTCACTGTTAGACAGAGGCACAGTATACTAACCTCGAAAAAGGGCATAGCAAATTTCATTTAAAATGGGTGGCGAAAGCCAAACACACTCTGGCTAGGCTTATAAATGCCCTAGGGCAGATAGCCTAGTATGAACCTATGAACCTATGAATTGATTTATATTTTAAGGAACCTGATTTCTAGTAGGAGTTTGTTCCATGATATAGAAGGATGGTAGCTATAAAGGTTTTGACCAATTTGGGTCTTGGGTTTGTGTATTTGTAGCAGATCTTGGTGAGAGCTGCGTAGTGGCCTGGTGGGGTTGTAATGTGAGATGAGAGGAGATAGGCTAGGACAGTAAGATTTTTGGTAGAGGACTGAGTGCACTATGAGGAGTTGGGAGAGACGTAGCTGATGGGGTAACTCAAGCCAGTTTAGGTGTTTTAGGGCAAGACAATGGTGAGATTTGTAGGAATGTTGTGCTGCAAATCTAGCTACCTTGTTGTAAGTTGTCTTTATCTTGGCTCATAATGTAGAGTTTAGATTTGTAAGGATTTGGGAGCTGTAGAGTAGGCTAGGTAGGAGGTAGGCATGTGAGAGGGTAATTTTAGCTTTGGTAGCAAGGAACATTTTGCTTTGATACAGAAGCCCAAGTTTTTGATGCATTTTTTTTGATACAGTTGTTTATATGCATGTCAAATTTAAGTTGATCATCAGTTATGACTCCTAGAAGTTTTGTGTTGCTTTCAACAGTGATGGAGGTGTTATCTATGGATAGTACAGAAAAAATAGTTTTGAGGTAGGTGAGGTTTTTAGGGAGAAAAAGAAGGAGTTTTGTTTTTTTGGGGTTAAGAATAAGCTGATTTTGAGAGAGCCAGGTTTCTACAGAGTTGAAAGATTCTTGGGCAGCAGAGATAAGCTCTGAGGGTGTGTCGGAGATGGTGATGACTGTACAGTCATCTGCATACTGTATGAGGGATGACTGGGGGAAGGAGGTATACAGAAGATTAGTACAGATGTTAAAGAGTAGTGGGCCAAGGATGGATCCTTGTGGGACACCCATCTTTACTGGAAGAGGAGGAGAGAGTGCCGAGAGCCATCTCACTGATTGCTTATGCTCAGAGAGATAGCTAGAAAACCAGGCAATGGTAGCAGTGGAAAGGTTAAGGGAGACAGTTTGGTTAGCAGGAGAGAGTGGGAGACAGTATCAAAGGCTTTAGAGAGGTCGGCGAAAAGACAGGAGACAAGTTTATTGTCATCTCTTGCCAGAGAGATAGTATGGATGAAGGACAGTAGAGCAGTTGTTGTGCTGTGTTGTGGGCGAAAGCCATGCTGGGTAGCAGTGAGCAAGTTTTCCTGTATTAGGTGTTGCATGACCTGCTTATGAATGCATTTTTCTAATATTTTTGAGAGAAGTGAGAGTATAGCAATTGGTCTGAAGTTGGAAATTTCAGTAGAGTTACCTCCTTTCTGTATGGGTAATGTATAGAATTCTTTCCAGATAGATGTGATTTTTGATTCCGAGATGGAGCGGTCTATTACGATAGATACAGGGATTGCAATGGATTCAGCAGCTATTTGTAGGAAATAGGGTGGGAGATTATCAGCAGAAGAGGAACAGGTTTTAAGTTTGGAGAGTAGAGACTTAATATAGTTGGTGGGAACAGGTTCAAGGGAGATAAAGAGTTAGAATTTAGATTGCGGGGTGATGATGAGTAGTTGTTTGAGCTAGTAAGGGATAGGGCTTACCTTCTTTGATATGGATTCAGTGAAGTAGGTGTTAAAAATGGTGGCAGTTTCTACAGGTGTGTAATTTGGGTATGGGTTGGGTGGAGAAGGGTGTCCTGGGTGCAGAATTTAATTTATCGAGTTCCAGAATTTTTTGGGGTTGGACTTTTGAGCGACTGGGGGGGTTGAAGTAGTAGTCTTTCTTGTCTTTAGTAATCTGTGTTTGCCAGGTTTCTAAGTTCTTTATATTTTATCAAGTGGGAAGGAAGTTAAGTTTTTAGCCACAGTTTTCATGTCCTGTCTCTATTTTTCATTATTTTTCATTATTGTGCGGGTGTCATATGTTAACCATGGGGCTGAATTAGATCTAATTCTGACTGTACGGAGAGGAGCAAGTGAAATGAGGGTGTTTAGGAAGGCAGAGTTAAAGTACTGGACAGCTTCATCTAAGGGAGTATGGTTTGGGTGACCAGTTAATTCCAGAGAAGAGGTCATTAAAAGTTGCAGGGCAGAAGTTAGCAAGTTTATGACTGATGATGTATTTATGTGGCTTAAAGAGCTGAGGTGTGGGGGAGTGATCACTTAGAGAGTTTGATAGGGTTTCGGGGTTATGGTACTTTAGGGGATTGGAGATTAAAATCCAGTCTAATAAAGTAACTAGGAGTATGAGATCTGCTAGTGTGGGTGGGTGCTGAGACTTGCTGTGTAAAACCATATAAGTTAATACAAATAGTAGAGTTAGGAGCCTGTAGGTTTAACCAGTTTATGTTAACATCCCCAAGAAGGGTGGTCTCATTATGTATATGCTGGGAAAGATACAAAGAGAATATGTTCTAGTAGCTGAGTTTCAGATTAGCTAACAGCAGTTCAGCGTGTGAGAAGGAGGGAGTGGGTTTGTCGAGTGTAGTGAGACTAAGGTGGTCTGAGTAGACAAGGGCTACTCCTCCCCATTTTTTTTAAGATGATCTACTCTTAGAATATTGTATCCTGGAGGGAGGATATCACAGCCTAGGTTAGGTGGTTTAAACCAGGTTTCAGTCAGGGAGACAATGTCAGAGGTGTAGTTAGCCATCCAGGTGTGGAATTCACTGATTTTATTTACTACACTCCTGGTATTCATGGAATAAAAAGAAACATGTTTTATAGGGAGAGTTGAACCATTAGTGTATGTAATGTTGGCATGGTTGGATGGAGGAGTGGAGTTGGGGTCTCATGTCACAAGTAGTCCTGAGTATCCGCAGTCAAATGGTGATAATTGTAAAAGGAAAAAAAAAAAACCAGGAAGCTAAAAATCCACTCTTTTATTAATTCACTATTTGCACATTTAGTGCTTTTGTCCTGTTACATTCTCGACTACTGCACTCCCAACTAACTAGATTTGGATCTGCCGAACATGCTCCCTAATACCTTCTGCCTGGGTGGCTGCGCCCCACACTAGCTATGTTCCTAAGCATCTCCAGCACCGAAAGAGCCAGACAGAGAGGTGGAGGAGGAAAGGAGCATGATTTGCTCACCTCTCCTTGGGGGAAAGGGGAGAGTTTAACACAGGGGGACACAATCCCCAGTGGATAATGAAGAAACCGCTATTTGTACTTCTAGGAAACATATGGGGATGCTGCAAGCGAATGCCCCTTGTAGAAGTGAGAGGATGTCTTCCATCAGCTCATTGTATGCTTTCCTCCCTGGTGCTTCTCTGAGTATAAGCATGTGTCTGGAAGACTGGGAGACAAAACAGCAAAAGAGAAAAAAAATCCCAAACCCGCCCTGTAGGCTGTATAAAATTTGGCCACTCCTGGTTGACTCTTGTCCTGGTGTTATGGACCAAATGTGTCAAATTACCTGAAGGGCTCTGATGAATGACATACAACAGGAGAAAATTTTCAGTAAAAAATACAAATATTAAATTCCTGGTTATACCTTTTATTTTTTTTTATAGATCCTGTAATATGGGTGTCAGACAGTGTCTCAATATCTGATAAAAGAGTACCTAAAACCCAGACACATGGAAAATAACTAAGAATTATAAATTGTTCATAAATATAAATATCAATGACACCAGATGCATTATAGAAACCTACCATATGTCTACCTAACATATGCCTTCCCCTGTACAGAGTATGAAGATCTCCTACCTAAAATCCAGCAACTAAAAATCAAAGAAAATACTATCCTTTCAGGGATTGTAATTATCCAGACATTGATTAGATAACCTACTCAACTTCAAAAAATATGCCCAAATATTAGCAGCTGTGTTAATTACTTGTAAACCTCTGTTTACTATGTTCTTTATGTAAAGTATTTTCCAGAGTTTTTCTCCCAGAAAAAAAGGTGGAAAGCTCATTACATGATGTTGCTGCAATTAATGATACTCTGATTAAAATTTATATATTTGTAGATTTCTTGCATACCTCTATTTATTGTATGTAATATTGGAATTATTTTGAGCTTTTCTCCCTGGACATCTGCTGAAAAAGGATAGTTTTCTACCTGTTCAGAAGATCCTCATAAACAAATACAATAAATAAATAAATAAATAAATAAATAATTTGACTGAATCTATTAGGAAATAATAGTACATAATCCAAGTAGGGTGACGATAGTTTACACATTATATTGACAAACATATGACCTTCATAGCTATAGTTTTATTTACTTTTTAATAAAAACAGATCACAATGTCATTATTTTATCTTATGATTAAAATAAAATTCAGTCCCATATCATTTATTCTTACCAAAAGAAACCATGATGCAATAAATGACATACATATGAAAACAGCCAAGGATTCTGCCCTTACAAGCTTGCATTAAT